>NC_029791.2:8718499-8720976 GCF_000816755.2 Arachis ipaensis | reverse complement strand
GATACCCAAAAAGATAATATTCAATTCTAAAAAATCTTAAAAAATAAAAATAAACCTTAGTTTCTAAATTTATACGGATGCATAATAAGATACCTTATTCTTTTCTCCCAAGAGATCTGCTAAATTTCCAGACTTGAGCAAAATTTTCATGAATATTAAACTTTTCTCCAAACGTGGTCTTCTCCTACATGAGGGTCAACACTACAAAAGCCAAAACTATTCCCCCTTTCTCTTTTCTCAATTATCATGTTCTATATTAGTGAAAAAAATTAGGTGAAGGGAATTAAAATTACCGTGAAATCTAATAAACGATCATGGTTATTTAGTTTAATTAAATTGACAATCATGAAACTTTGTTGGGACAAATCCCTTTCGTAAACTTCATAGTTCAGACCGGGGAAAGGTAGTATAAAATATCCAAAAATTATCCATAGCTAAACTTATTTACTGCTATGTTATCATTATATGATTAGATATGGTAATTAATAACTAACTGTAGGCACCTTAATGATTACAATTTAGATTGTGCTGTTTAGCGGCTATTGGCCATATTAGATAGTCAAAATTCTATTTTTCTCACGTGTTCAACATGTGACAATCACCATTTTACCTATTTTAATTCATAACATGAAGATACGTAACAATAATAAATAAAGCAACAGTGTTTTTTTTTTTTTTTATCAAAAGATAGGGAGACTCGAATTCGCAACCTTTTAGTAAAATAAAATAGCTTACATGTATGTCCTAATTTGATTTATTATTTTTAAGTTAATTGTTATTCATTTTAAAACATAAATATCAATAAAAAATATCCTCCATTTGAATTTAAATAAAATATCAAAAAATCAAAACGAATAAGAATAGAAATCCAACTTTTATATTTTAGTTCGAATTTAAGAAAATCTACCTTTTATAAATTTAAAACGGAATAATAAATAATTTCTAAAAATTCATTAAAAATTATCTTTTGACTCATTACCATCTAAAGAATTATTATCGAAACTTTTGATGTTAAAAAAGTTAATATAAAATATAACCCTCCAATATGGTATAGGAATTAAAATTTAAATTTTTTCAAAATCAGAAAAAATAGATAGTTATACTTTATATAAAATGACCAATTATATTTATATAATTAAAACTTTAAATATAGTTGGTCATTTTATATAAGATATAACTATCTGTTACTTCTGACTTTGAAAAAATTCAAATTTTAACCCTTATTTTATTTTGGAGGGCTATATTTTATATTAACTTGAGAAAATGACAAATCGATCCCTGACTTTTTGGTCTACAGACATTTAAGTCCCTAAAAATTTAAAAAGGCATTTAAGTCCCTGACCTCTTCAAAATCTGGACATATCGATTCCTAAGTTTAATTTGTCTAATTTTAAAAACTCTCTCACGTGTGCATCCGTATCAACCAGGTCAGTACAGGAGGAGTTACGTTTAATTTTTCTGTTGAATCTAACAGACCCAAGTGAACATGAGGAATCAATAAATTCAGATTTTGAAAAGGTCAATGACTTAAATGAACATGAGGGATCGATAAGTCCATATTTTAAAAATGTTAAGGATTTAAATGGATTTTCAAATTCTCGAGAATCTAAATGTCTACAGATCAAAAGGTTAAGGACCTATTTGTCTTTTTTTATTAACTTTTTTAATATCAAAAGTCTCAATAATAATTTTTTATATTAAAATAAATTTGAACAGGAATGTAATTAAAAAATTTAATTAACAGATAGATTATCATATTTAAATGACAGATTTAGATAGATAATTATTTTTCATTCTTCCCACATGTACGCTCAAATATCACAGTTTAGGTTTGTAAATGGATTCATGTCTCATATATCTGAATTCCTATGCAACTTCTTTAAAATCCTCAAAATGTATGGGAGTTATTATCCTTTTAATCCCAAGTTAATTTTAAAAATAATTTCTGTACGAATATTAATTACTTTAACTAGCTAGCTAACAATAGTAAACAAGACGATCTTCAAAGGTCGTGATTTGTTCTCTCGTTTTTTTTTCTGTTTTTCTTTTTTTTCCACTCTGTTGAATATTCCAATTATTATTCTTGTCGTAAGGCACACCACACCATTTGTAAAGGTTGTACGCTTTTAGTGGAACCTTTTCCAAAAGTACAAGTGGGGTTATTATGTTATGCTTAGCCCCACAAGAAAAACAACTAGTAAAAGAAACTAAACCATGGACGAAAGGCCCATAGAATTTGATGAGCATCTAGAAATTATTTTACGGAAAAATGTGACACACCTCACAACAAATAATCAACAATAATATACGTATATACATACACATACATGTGATCGACTATGTTACACGTACATATTAAAATTAGTTATTAAAATTAATTATCAGTATAAAATATATATTAAAATATAAATATATATTAAAAATAAATTAAATTATATATTTATTTATATACAAATATATTAATAATTAATTCTAAT
>NC_029791.2:8711417-8718331 GCF_000816755.2 Arachis ipaensis | reverse complement strand
ACTAATTAAATTTAGTTTATTTAATTAAATAAAATTAAAAATAAAAAATTTTGGTTCCTAAATTTGATTACCAAACTTTTTCTAATTTTTGCCTTGCATGTTTTATGCCCCCAAAGAAAAGAAAAGAAAAGAAAACGCTATCCAGATGCATGCTGAAGAAGCCAGAGATGCTCAGCAGTTGTCTCTTAAATATTTTATTTTCATATTGAATGGTGATAAATGACTAAGTTACTGTTCAACCAATAAAAGTACATTAGAAAAATAATCTCATTCTCTTACTTTTTCCTTTTTTTTTTGAATAATCTGCATCCTCTTCTTCCTTTTCTCTTTGTTGCCAATTTTTTGTTCTGTTTTACATTTTTTATTTTTTGTTACATAAAAGAAAAAAAAAAGCAGAAATCACAAATTTTTTTATATTTTTTTTAATTTTTATTTTTTAAGAAATTATTAATTTTTTATTTTTTTTTCTTGCTTCTCATCTTGTTCTTCTTTTTGAAAAGAAGAAATAAAAAAAAAATAAGATTAATATAAAATGGGAATCATCTACAAAAATATATTAAAAATATAAGCAACTTTAGGAGTACCTTTAGGGTCTAGTTTGTTTCATTGTCAAAGCGCGCTATGAGAGAGTTGACAACAGCTTGTTGAGCTTCCAATTGAGCTTTCATTTGAGCTAATTCTTCCTCTTGCCGTGTTCGTTGCTCTTCAATAAGTTTTTCTTTGAGCACATCTATTTCCTTTGTTAGCTCCTCACGGTCTTGCATTGCCTCTTGAAGTTGTGCTTGAATCCTTAACTTAGACTTTGAAGCCTTTATGCCATAACTTGCACCACTTTTGTCACCTCTCACAATTAGAAAAGCTTCATTTGGAGTGAGAGGATTTTCCAAATCATAGGAGTCATCAAGCATAGTGCTAATGTCATCCTACACAATCCAATTTGTAATTTGAAAATGGAGATAATATTTAACTTCCATGCAACAAAAAGAGGAAAAGCTTAAGAATGTTACATCAATTTGTTTAGCTTTTTCATTCACCCATTCTCCATTACTCTTTTGATGAGTAATTTGCCATAATTCTTGAATGTCAGGCTCGACACCGGTTCTAGGATGGCGCTGCAAATTTTTTGGAAGTGTAAAATATAGCATGTAGTTAAGTGCAAACATGATATAGCAAAAAATAGAAGACCAAATTAAAACTTTAAGACTATTTACCCGATCACGTCTAACAACTTGAAATGTCCTTCGACCAACAATATGGGGTACAACATGATGCTTTCTATTATCTTTGTTTCTTAAACTTTTTTCCTATAGAAGACCAAACTCACAAAAGACAAAAGGAGGTCAGCTATAATAATTTGCATTGACCTAAAATAGCAAAACAACATAAAAAAAACCTCAATGGTTGTCACAATGAAAATTTTAAACCTGAAAAGAAGGACTTCCAAAGTAGGACACCAAAGTCTCCCATGTCTCCGGTAGAACATTGTTTGGTGGATTTTGAAGGCGCTCCTCATCAGTTTGATACAACTCATAGTGCTCACGCAATCTTGAGCGCCAACTTCGATAACATATGTTAGCCTTAGCTAAAATCATATTGCGCATTACTTGCGTATCAGCTATATCAAACTTTTCCTACAAATGATTTGTCAAAGTTAGTTAGCAGAAATAACTTCTATAATAAACTGAATAACAGAAAATATAAATATCTATTACCAAAACGATGTCGCATATTTTTTGCTTGACATCATCTCCAACTTGGCTCCATTTCTCTACATCCAAAGAAGCATTTTGTCTTGTAACGATACCCACTTCAGATGCAAACAGATCAGCATGGATGCCATTAGGAGCTAAGTTCTCCAAAGAGATTGGCAATTCCAATTTCCCATTTGTCTTTGTTTTGATAACCCTATTTGTTGCAATCCCACGCGAAGGTCTCCTTTTACCAATACGCCTATCAACAGGGGCAGTGGGTGGTGCTGAAGTAGTGTCTGCCGGGGCTGGGACAGATGCTGCAGGGGCTGCAGGAGCTGGGATAGGTGCTGCAGGGGCTGCCGGGGCTGGGACAGGGGCTGCAGGGGCTGCTGGGGCTGGGATAGGGGCTGCAGGGGCCGTGGCAGGTGCTCGTGGTGTATAACCAGATGCAGCAGTCCTTGTCAATCTCCGTGTAGCCATTATGTTACGCAATCTACAATAAAGTTAACAGAGATAAAATTAAAAAAATAAAATAAAAAATAGCAACATCGTTTAATATACAATTACACAAAGGAAAGCACATCAATAAAAGTTGGTACTTGATTCAAAATATATTATAGTTTTTAAAAAAGTTAAACAAGTGGAATAAAGATTGAAGAACTTAGCAAATGTAAATATGATGTAATTCATAAAGTTTAACTACTTTAAAGGCATTCACCATTCCTATACAAAAAGTGGATAAAGTATATTCACAATCCTATACAAAAAATGGATAATTTAGCAATTGCAAATATCTTGTATTCCCTAAAATAAAAATACTAAGAAGTCAATCACTATCATTTGAATCTTCTCCTTCTCCTTCTCCTTCTCCTTCTCCTTCTTCCATACACTTAGGCACGTCCACACTTGATCCCTCTATGTCACCTCTACCTAATTCCATCAACAAATTGATATCACCCGAAGATGGTACTTGATTAAAGCTTCCCATTTCAGCTTGTTGGTAAGCCTCTTCTGGCATGATATCTTGCTCAGGCACATCATATGTATTGCGAGGCTTAACTCGGACCACAGTACACCAATTAGGCCTTTTAATTGCCTTTACATAGTATACTTGCTTAGCTTGACATGCTAAAATGAAAGAAGGATGTAAAGAGTGAAAACAAAAAGCGGGGCATGACATAACATAGCATCACAGCGGCTATCACTTTCAAAATCACCAAAAAAGTGCAAACAATAGAATCAAAATAATAAAACCCAGAAACAAAAAATAGAACAAACATATCAACTCTCCAAATAACCTAAAAATCAAATAATCAACCATGTTACACACCAATACTTTCAACCACAACAACATCAGCATAATCAACTAACAATATTTTCAACTACAATAACAGCAGAATCAAGGTTCAATATTTCAGCTAAGATTATCAACTAACAGCATATTTAACAATACTCAAATAAACTGAAGTTACCTTTAGCAGAAACGTAATAGGACCAGACTCGACCAGCAGGAGAAGAAGGACAACCGAATCAGACCAGCAGAGACAAAAGACAACGCCGGATGAGCAGAGCAGCATAAACTATCCTAGATTAATGCAATGTAAAATACACAAAATTATTAACAGAATTTAAACAATATCTCTATGTTACTAAGGATCAAATAGTTACCTACTTTACTCAATTCACAAACACAAAAGTATAAAAAAATATTGGAACAGAATAAAAAGAAAGCATAAGCTAATAACACTAATATAGTCAAACAGATATAAAAACTAATATTTTTAGTCACAACATCAGCAGAATCAAGGTTCAATACTACTTTTAACTGGACTTACCTTCAGCAGAGGAGACGAGCAGAGCAGACCGCCAGCAGACCAACGAAACACGGCTGAATTAGAAGAAATTGAAGACTGCAACACAACACCAGAAGAAGACCCTTTTTTAAAAATTCATCATTTCACTATCAAGCTAGAAGACAAACTTTTTAGTGCTAATAGAGGTTTCTTCTGCTTTATTATGTAACTCAGGTTTTCCAACTTTAGTATACAACCCTCAAGAAAGGAAAAAGATCAAACAGAACAACATATTAAATCATTTATTTTTACATAATTAGCATCAATTTTTCTCTTCTAAACCTACAATAAAACAGCAAGAATTACGTCCACAAAATTAATTTACAACAACTACATATTAGAAAAAATCATCACCTCTAGACTGAAGAATGGCAGAAGCAGATCCAAGTTCAGTTCTCAGCGACGGGTTGGGGCCGTTCCACCGTCGAAGACGCAGGCCACCGGCGAGGAGATGTGACCGCACGATCAGAGCTTCGGCACGAGCAAAGCTTCGGCAGGAACAGCGCACATCCAGCAGAGGACTCACCCACCAAGACGACCACAGATACGGTGGTAGCAGAAACAGAAGAGGCTAGACGCAGAGGCAGAGAAGGCGGAAGGCAGCGAAGCCAAGACGGCCACGCCGACAGAGACGGAGGTGAGGAGTGGCACCCACGAACCAGATTCGACCAGCGACTTGAGGACCACGACGCAGCCGGAGACGTCTCCGAGGGCTACGCTGGTAACTCTTTCTCCCGCAAGCAGCTCCTTTTTCCCTCGCAGATAGGGTTTGTTGACGGCGCCATGGGTTGAGAGTTACTGAGTGTGAGGCTTCGAGTGAGGTGGGGGAATGGGGGAACCTTAGGGTTTTTTTACCATTTTACATTCACTAGCTATTAGCCCTTGGTTTTTTTAACATTGCATTTAGTTTTTTACATTTTCTTGGAATATTTTTAACTCTTTGTTATTTATATTTATAAATTAATAAAAAAATTTAAATTTTACAAATTAGTTTTAAGTTATCTTAAAATTCTGATTATTATAAATTATATACTAATTTTCTAAAGGAATATAAATTAATATTTACATCATTTAAAAATTAATGAATATGAAAAAAATAATATGTAAAATATATTTTAAAAGAATTATATAAACAATTTTTTTTATTTTTGAAACAAAATAAAATTATTTTAAAAAAATATAAAGACAATTTTTTTAATTCTTAAAGTTTTTAACATTTTGAAAAAAAATGTATAAATTATACACATATTTTGTGACACAAAATAAAACTTGTTACAAACAATATTAAATTTCGTGACAAATTAATTTTTTGTTACAAATTAATTTAAGTTTTTCATATTTTAAAAGAATTATATAAAAAAAATTTTTTTATTTCTGAAACAAAATAAAATTATTTTAAAAAAATATAAATACAATTTTTTTAATTCTTAAAGTTTTTAACATTTTGAAAAAAAATGTATAAATTATACACATATTTTGTGACACAAAATAAAACTTGTTACAAACAATATTAAATTTCGTGACAAATTAATTTTTTGTTACAAATTAATTTAAGTTTTTCAGACAAAAAAATATTTTGTTACAAAATATTTGATTTTTTGAAACAAAAAAACTATTTTGTTGCAAAATACTACGAATTTTTGCAACTACTTTATGTTTTGTTACAAAATATTACAATATTTTGTAACAAAACACCGGCGCGTTACAAAAACTACCATCATTTATAACAAAATAAAATGTATTGTTACAAAATATCTGGATGTTTTGTAAAAACTTGTAATGTTGTTACAAAACATACTTTTTTTGTAACAATCAGCAACTATTAATACAAAAAAAGGATTTTTTGTAACAATTTTTAATTTGATACAAAATTTTTGTTACAAATGTTCCATTTTCTTGTAGTGACCCATCCGTCCTCCGCTCTTTTTAGAGGTGTATATGGGATCGGGTAAAGTTGGGTTCATCTTAATCCGGATCCAACCCTAAATAATGATCGAGTCAATTTTTGAGATTCTTACTCGATTTTTGATCCGATAAAATCACACTAATTTTAAATCACACTAAAATGGGTCTAGACCAAATGAAATTTAGGTCTTGATAAATTTTATATTAAAAAATTATTATACGTTTATTTAATTTATAAAAAAGAAAAAACTTATTTGTTACCAAAAAATTTATTGAAAAGTATGCTTAACTTTTTTATATTTTTTTTTTGGTTTTGTTACAAAAATAACATTTTTTTAGTAAAAGATTAAGAGAAGAAAATAAATTAAAAATAAAAAATAAAAAATTAGTTAGTTATGTTAAAAAATTAGTATTTCATTTTTTTATTATTATTACAATGATTTTTTTTTATCTTGCTAAATTATTAAACTTTCAAAGTCCAGACTAACAAAATGTTTGAACCTGTTTTAACTAAAAAATTCTATGACAAAAACAGACAAATATCAGAAAATGTTGTGATAAGATCACATTAGATGCCCATTAATATGGGCAGTTGAATTCCATTTCCAATAAGAATTAAGTTGAAAAAGCAAACCTCGTTGGCTTATAAATAGAGAAGCCATCTGAGGGATATAAGTAGGGCTGGAAGTGAGCCGAGCTGAGCCGAGCTAGACCAAGCTCAAGCTTGGCTCACCAAAATTGAGCTTGGCTCATGACTCGACTCATTAACAATCGAGCCTATTTCTTAAGCTCAAGCTCGGCTCACTAAAAGCTCACGAGCTGGCTCAAACTCACGAGCTGGCTCAAATAATAGAAACATAAATACATAATCTATAATTTTATATCAATAAATTATAACTTATATATTTTTAAAAATATTTGAAAAGAACAATTATTGTTTATCTATTAATAAATATAAATTTTTTATTTATGTCTTACATCAAAATTATGTGTAATAAATAAATATAAAATTTTAAATAATTAAGATCATTAATATATATAATTATATATTACTATTTCATCTGTATATGTATAATATTAAAAGTATAGACTAGATGCATATAGGATATGTGTATTAATAATTATATATATAATCGAGCCAGCTCACGAGCTATTGAGCTGAGCTTATCCAAGCTCAAGCTCGGTTCATTTAATTTATGAGCTCAATTTCAGGCTTAAGCTTGGCTCACCAGCTCACGAGTTTAGCTTATCGAGCTATTAACGAGCCGAGCTCGAGCTGGCTCATAAGCTGGCTTGACTCACTTCCAGCCCTAGATATAAGACACAAGCAAGTAATAATAAAATCAATTCTCTCTTTATGTTGCAATCAAATACTCTTCTCTTTATATTTCTACTACAATTCTTTCTCTTCTTTTATTTTATTAGTATTCTAAATTCTCTTTTCTATTACTCTTTACACTTTACA
>NC_029791.2:8697200-8710885 GCF_000816755.2 Arachis ipaensis | reverse complement strand
TATATATATATAAATTATTATTGAGCTAATTATTTTAATACTAGAGTCTTCTATTTATACATTTATATATATATATATATATCTTTTATTTCACAACACGTTATCAGCACGAGACTCTGATCAAATTTTTAGGAAGACTCAGGTAACAAATTTTCATTATGTCGAAACTCTCTCATCTTGAATTCAATGCTCTTGATATATCTGGAAACAATTATTTATCATGGATACTAGATGTTGAAATCCATCTTGATTCAATGGATCTTGGAGATACCATTAAGGCTGAAAATAATGCATCCTAGAAGGATAAAGCTAAAGCCATGATTTTTCTTTGTCGTCATCTTGACGAAGGATTGAAAAATGAATATCTTACATTAAAAGATCCTGCAGATCTTTGGAAAGACCTTGAAGAAAGGTATAATCATCAGAAAACGGTGATACTTCCTCAAGCCCGATATGAATGGTCGCATTTGCGTTTACAAGATTTTAAATCTATAAATGAATATAATTCTGCAATGTTTCGAATCACCTCAAGAATGAAATTGTGTGGGAAAAAAATAACTGATCATGATATGTTGGAGAAAACTTTCTCAACCTTCCATGCCTCGAATGTGCTCCTGCAGCAACAGTATCGAGAAAAAGAGTTTAAAAAATATTCTCTTGCTTATGAGAACAAATCTCCCAACCTCGGTTTGGGGGCATGCTATTTTACATGCCGCAGCACTTATTCGTTTGAGGCCAACGAGTTATCATCAATTCTTTCCTATGCAATTAGCTTTTGGCCAGCAGCCAAATGTTTCCCATTTAAGAATATTTGGGTGTGCGATATATGTTCCCATTGCACCACCTAATCACACCAAAATGGGACCCCAAAGAAAATTGGGAATATATGTTGGATATGATTCTCCCTCTATAGTGAGGTATCTTGAGATACAAATTGGAGATGTATTTAAAGCCCAGTTTTCGGATTGTCATTTTGATGAATCAAAATTTTCAATATTAGGGGGAGAGAATAAGCTTCCTGAAAAGGAGCTTAACTGGAATGCATCATCATTGATGCATTTAGATCCTCGATCAGGGCAATGTGAACTGGAAGTTCAAAAGATTATACATTTGCAAAGAATAGCGAATGATTTGCCTGATGCATTTTCCGATACAAAGAGGATAACTAAATCTTATATACCAGCGGAAAATGCCCCAATTCGAATTGATGTCCCAGTAGGACAAGTAGCCACTGAAGCAAATTCACGCCAGAAGCGTGGCAGGCCTGTCGATTCCAAAGATAAAAATCCTCGAAAGAGAAAAGAGGTAAATAATATTCCTGTTGAAAAAGACATAGTAGAGACACCTACAGTTGTCCAAAATTCTGATATAACGCCAGAAGACGTTCAGGTACCTGAAAATTGTGAAAATGATGAGATCTCGATAAATCATGTCTTTACAGGAGAGAAATGGGACCGAAATAAGACAATTGTCAGTGAAATATTTGCATATAATGTGGCATTAGATATCATGCATGAAAGTAAGGATCTTGAGCCAAGATCAGTTGAAGAATGTCGACAAAGAAATGATTGGCCAAAATGGGAAGCAGTCATGAAGGCTGAATTAGACTCACTTGCAAAACGTGAAGTCTTTGGACCTGTAGTCCGTACACCTGCAGATGTAAAACCTGTTGGATACAAATGGGTATTTGTGAGAAAACGAAATGAGAAAAATGAAGTTGTGCGCTATAAAACCCGACTTGTGGCACAAGGCTTTTCACAAAGGCCCGGTATAGATTATGAAGAAACGTATTCCCCTGTAGTGGATGCGATAACATTGCGTTATTTGGTCAGTTTATCTGCATATCATAAACTGCATATGCATTTAATGGATGTAGTAACAGCCTACTTATACGGCTCATTAGATCGGAATATCTATATGAAAGTTCCTGAAGGACTAAAGATATCTAAACCATCTAATGAATATTCGCAAGGGTTATACTCAGTCAAATTGCAAAGATCTTTATATGGTCTAAAGCAATCTGGACGAATGTGGTATAATCGTCTTACTGAGTATCTGGCCAAAAACGGATTCAAGAATGATGATATCTGCCCGTGTGTTTTCATAAAGAAATCTGCATCTGGATTCATTATAATTGCTGTGTACATTGATGATTTAAATATCATTGGCCTGAAGAGATTCCAACAATTATAAAAACTCTAAAAGAAGAGTTTGAGATGAAAGATCTTGGAAAGACTAAATTTTGTCTCGGCCTGCAGATCGAGCATATAAAAAGTGGGATCTTTATTCATCAAACAACATACACAGAAAAGATCTTGAAAAGATTTTATATGGATAAGTCACATCCATTAAGTACCCCAATGATCATAAGATCTTTGGATGTGAAAAATGATTAATTCCGTCCTAAAGAAGAAAATGAAGATATCCTTGGTCCTGAAGTACCATATCTTAGTGCCATTGGAGCACTAATGTATCTTGCTAACAATACGCGACCTGACATATCATTCGCGGTGAATTTACTAGCAAGGTATAGTTCCTCTCCAACCAGAAGACATTGGAATAGAATCAAACAAATCTTTTGATTTCTTCATAGAACTGGTTGATATGGGATTGTTTTATCCTTATGGATCCAAGTCACAACTAGTTGGCTATGCAGATGCCGGATACCTGTCTGATCCACATAAAGGGAGATCTCAAACAGGATACCTGTTCACATATGGTGGTACAGCTATATCATGGAGATCCACGAAACAGACGATAGCAGCAACGTCCTCTAATCATGCTGAAATACTAGCGATTCATGAAACTAGTCGCGAGTGTTTTTGGCTGAGGAGTCTGATTCAATATATTCTGTCATCATGTGGACTGATTGATCATAAGATAGCTCCAACTGTCCTGTTTGATAGAACAAAGCATATTTCTCCAAAATTCTTCTTCACTCATGACCTTCAAAATCAATGGACAATTGATGTCCAACAGATCCGTTCAAGTGACAATCTGGCAGATTTATTCACAAAGTCACTCCCAAAATCCTCCTTTGAAAGACTGGTACATGAGATTGGGATGCGCCGACTTCGAGACATTAAATAATGTCAGCAAGAGGGGGAGACTGTACTCTTTTTTCCTTGGTTGAGTTTTTTTCCCATTGGGTTTTTCTTGACAATGTTTTTAATGAGGTAGTCCCCATCACAAAGGATATTGTACTCTTTTTCCTTCACTAAGGTTTTTCCCACAGGATTTTCCTTTAGTAAGGTTTTAACAAGGCAATAATCTTAAATGGGCATCTAAGGGGGAGTGTTGTGATAAGATCACATTAGATGCCCATTAATATGGGCGGTTGAATTCCATTTCCAATAAGAATTAAGTTGAAAAAGCAAACCTCGTTGGCTTATAAATAGAGAAGCCATCTAAGGGATATAAGACACAAGCAAGTAATAACAAAATCAATTCTCTCTTTATGTTGCAATCAAATACTCTTCTCTTTATATTTCTACTACAATTCTTTCTCTTCTTTTATTTTATTAGTATTCTAAATTCTCTTTTCTATTACTCTTTACATATAATATTAATAGCAATATTAATCATCTTTATTATATTGAGATAGTAACAATAAACATATGCAATTCTCTCTCTCTTTATTTTTAATACTTCTTTCTATCTTTGTATAATTTGAATGGAACAGGAGTTGTTTTTTTTTCTTCTTAATTAATGTTTCAAATTCAACGATACAAAAAATTTGAATGAATGTTATCAATTAATGTTATCACTTGGCAATTGAATATATAAATTTGCTGCCCCATAAAGGCTATAGGATTATCTCCTTTCTTTCTTTTTGGCATTGATACCAATTTCTGGCCAATTACAAGGATGGCTTTGAAGTTGATGGTGACTTTGCTTTTACCTGTCTTCCTTTATTTATTATAGTTGAATAATTTTGTAAAGAAGTTTTTCATTTTTCCTCTTGTATGTATATATATATACATAGTGCTAGTGCATTACTAATGGTGATTTATTTATTATAATTAAATAATTTTGTGAACTGTTTCAATTAGAACTTCTTCTATTTTCTCTCTTTTGCGCATATACATAGTGTTACTGCTATTCTATTAAATGACTACTTGAATTGGTTCAAAAGTTAAATTTTTAAAGTAGCAATTAATATTTTTAATAATTACTAAAAAAAACTGTTATGACTCCAAATATTACCTCCAATGCATGTAAATTATATGCTTTAGAAAATATGAATTGAATAACTTAGAAGATAATTAATATTATGATTATGCTATATGTACACTAAAATCAGCTATTACTAGTATAAATTATAAAATATATGTTAGAATATAAATACAGATTGAAAATAAATTAAACCACCCATATATTTATATACAAATATATTAATAGTTAACTTTAGTGACTGATTTTAATATATTAATAATAAACCTTATTAAGAAAAGATTTTAATTGTAGGAACTATTTTGTTAATTATTATGAGAACCGATACATAATATGAATTAAACAATTTAAAAGACATTAACATTGTTAATTATTGTAGAAGATTTTAGTAGTATAGACCACTTTACTAATAAAGTAATAAATAATTTATGTATCATCACTTGAATATAAAATGATTTTGATATTAATTTTTATAAAATATAAATAGATAGATTAATAATGAGCTGCATTACTCACCCAGTTACCGCATTTCTACAAGTTTAGATGGCTTGTCTCCTTTCTAAATTATTTTCAAATGGAAGATAATTTAAAAATATCTTCAATACTTGAACTTAATTTGCTTTAGTTCAATCCTAAATTCCTAACTCGAGAAAAAAAATGAAAGAAATATATTTTATGTGCAAAGACCAAAGTGTGATTTCTGAACTCTATCAAAAGAACATGTACCCTTGAAATTAGGTTTAATTTAACCAAGTGGAATCTAGCTGTAAAAATGATTAGAATAGTTATGCTACACATCTAAATTATTTATGTAATTAAATTTAACCAAGTCATTACTTCACGCACGCGGACTCAAAGTGATTGTCTTCATCTTTCTTACATTTCTACTGCTCATTGTCACCACCATTATACTATTACCTCCATTTTCTCCTTTTTTTTTATATGAATTTTTTTGATCTCCTCCTTTCTTCTCCTCCTCCATCATTATTATTATTATCATCGTTATTGTTATTATCATCATTGTCGACTTCTTCTTATACGTATAACCGTTCAAATTCAAAATGCACCGAAATAAAATTTAGAATACACCGAAATTACTTAATGATGACGACACACAAATTTAGTTCGAAAACAAGCATACAAACAAGATTGAATTATGAACAAAAACACATCCAAATCTATTAAGTGATTTTGCAGCACTATGTGTTTCTTCTTTTTCTTTTTTTTTGTTTGATTTTTTTCTTGTTTTTATTCTTGTTAAAAGGGTAAAATAAGAAGAATGATGAGAAGGTAAAACAAGAAGGAGAAGATGAATAAGAAAATAAAAAGAAGAATGGGATGAAGAGTTTTGAAGTGTTTTTTTATTCTTATTTTTCTCTCTTTTTTTTTGTTTCATTTTTTCTTCTCTTTTTCATGGTTTTATTCCTCTTAAGAGAGTGAAACAAGAAGATGCTCTATCCGAATGAAATTTGCTTCTTTATTGTAGTCCTTCTTCTTGCTTGAAATTAGAAACAAGCTTTTATATCTTCGTCGAGCCCTAGCTTTGGATCTTTTCTCTTTTTTCTTTCTTGGTGTCCCTAATCATAAGCATTACTCATGTATTACACACCCACACAACACACTCACACACTACATGAGTTCATTTAAAGGTTCATTTATCCTCTTATAAGACTTGAACCCGGATGCAGCTACTTGCGAGGCAGCAGATCCTACTACTAGTACCAAGCCTCGGCTGCCGTTTTCTTCTTTCTTGACTCTGAGTAGGTTAAAGAAAAATGGGTTTGAGTGACACCATCGAATTGGACTTAGATCTTTATTTGGTTTAGGTTTGATTTCTTTTTTTCTTATGTTTCAGCTGTCCAAGCCTTCATAAATCAACTTGAATCGATATGGCTTAAATTGATATTGGCCCAAGTGTGTACAAGGTTTGATCTTTTGCTTCTTGGATCAGTTGAATAAATCAATTTTCTGCACATTTGAACAAATACATTACACAACCAATTGATAATGTTTTAATAATATTTCATCATTACTTTAATCAAGTTTTTAATCAAGTTTTAGTTTTTTAAACTTAACAGAGGAGAAAGAAGAAAAAGAAAAGAGGAGAAAAAATTTTAATGAAAAAGAAGGATGAAGAGAAGAAAGAGGTGGTGTTAGTGACGTCGATAACGCGAGAAAAATCATGAAAAAGAAGAAAAAAAAGAAGACGCAACATGAGAAATGAAGAAGAAGAAGAAAAATGTGAGCATGTGAATGTAAATAACTTAGTTGGACTTGTTTGGTTAAATGGTTAAATGATTTGGATGTAAAACTTTATTGAAAATTTAATTAACATGCATAAAATACTACATAATAATCTCATTGTCGTCAATGTATAAAAAAGGAAAAATAAATATTATTTTTCTGTCCATGTTATTGATCTTCATATTACATAGCACTGCATCTTAAAATGCTAAATAAAAAGTGGCTATAAACAAGCCTTTGTCCCGTCACATGGCTCTGCTACATGGATGAAACCACGCCCCAGTATCCTGTAACAAATAATGTTTACATTCACAGCCAGTTCATGAAAGATTTTAGTGTGACACATGCATATATATATAATATTGAGCAAAACAAAGAGACAATATTAACCTTTTTATCTGTTGTTTGTTGAAGCCTTTTCATTCTTCATAATCATATGGAATGACTTGGACTTGTCCTCCTCAACCATTTCCCTCAGGATTTCATCTTCAATCTTCTGAGCTTGCCATTGGGAAGGATCCTCCACAAACTCCTCACTGAAAATCATGCTTGACACCCCCTCTTTCCATGTGGTTCTTCGGTACTTATCTTCCTCCAACGAACCGGTTACCAGGAGCTGATACACATAAACCATTTTCTGCTGGCCGGGACGAAAAGCCCTTGCGATGGCCTGCTTTGTTTTCGACGGATTCCACTCGGAATCCAGCATGATCACCCGAGAAGCTGCCGTCAAACTAATGCCTTCGGCACAAGCTGTAATCGAAGCAAGGAGTATCTTTGAAACTCCACCAGGTTCCTCAAACTTATCCATCACTCTGCCGCGCTCGAAGAGCTCTAGCTCCCCGGTTAACACCAGAATTTCCCGCCCTTTTTGCCATTTGAAGAACAACTCAAAATATTCTATAAATAACTTCACTGGTGCAATGTTGTGGCAGAAAATGAGGATCTTCTCCTTCTGGACCACGCGGTAGATAAGGCTCATAACAAATTTTACCTTAGACCCCATCTTCAAATCAAACTTGCATTTCTCTAGCTCCCTCAGTTCCTCCATTGTGAAAAACTTGTTAGCACATACAGCAGTTTTGATCAACCAAGGATGTATGGACCCAAGAGTTATCAAAAGCTCTAACTCCAGAGGATATCCATTGCACTTTTGCATTTTCTTGTGCAGTCTCTTCAACATCTCATGCTGCGTATCGGTTGTGTTCATCAACAAAGTATAAATTTGCAAACCGGGTAGGTCGTCCGAGCTACTACCTTCATAAACATCTATAAAACCATTTGTTAAATTTCTCAACATGTTAAGACCTTGCATCCTCTCCTCGCCATTGTTCGAGTCGATTTTCCTAGAGATCACTTCTATGAAGAATTTCCTTGCCCGGTACTCCACTGCCCTCACTTTTCCTTTCTTCTTCTTGTATTTCGGGTCTAAAACTTTCAGCACCTCATGTGCAAACTTTGGTCTTGCCAACAAGAGTGTGTTGAAGTATTCACAGAAATTGTTCTGAAACAATGTACCAGACAGCAGTATTCTCAATTCTGTTTGTACCTTCATCAAAACTTTCCTCAACCTGGACTTGGTGCTTCTCGGATTGTGCCCTTCATCCAATACTAGGAGTCCGGGACTTTCCCTCAGAACTTTAGCCATATACTTTCTATGTGCATACTTTGAATCCTCTCGCATCAATGTCAAAAATGAAGTATATCCCATGATTAGAACACTTGGGTGTGAATGCCACTTCTGTATTTTCTCTAGGCAATCTAAAACATGCTTGACATCCTCCGTGGGCTTTGGCATTCCGGGAAAAACCATTGATTGTTTCTGGTTGAATACCCTGTAGGTTCTTCGACCATGAATTAGATACACCGGTATTGGAATCTCCCACTTGATAAATTCTTTATACCAGGTATAAAGTGTTGTTTTTGGTGCAAGGACTAGAGGTTTCTTTCCCGGGAATAACTTCAAGTAGCTAACAAGAAAAGCAATAATCAGGAAAGTTTTTCCGGCTCCAGGAGTATGAGATATCACACAGCCACCTCTTTTTCTGGAGTTCTTGTCCATAAGTGCTGGTTCTGTAGACCCGGCAATGTTTCTCCAAAGAAACTCAAAAGCTTTCTTTTGGTGGATGTGCAACTTCTTTCGAAGATCCGGAATTAATGCCCATACATTATCATGTTCCACCAATACAGGTTCATCTTCATTCTCAACATTTGAGACAAGATTGAAATCTTCAAATTCAGCAGCCTTCGATTCTGCATCTTCTTTGCCGACGTTCTGCCTCTCCTCTTGGTGCCACACTGAATGTTGAATCTGCCATTAAGAACATACTCATCAGGTTTCAAATCAAACCACAAGATTATAAGTTAAAATTAGGAACAAAATTTAGAGAGAGCTAGATTTTCTAATAACACTTGTCCCTCTCTTTATGATGCAACTTGTCTCTATCAAGATCCAAGGTAATGAAAAAAAACTAATGATGAGATTGCTTGATAAGTTTAAACTTTGACTTACAAAGGCTGGTGTGATAGCTTTAATGTCCATCTCCACAAAGCCACATTTCAAGCAGCAAATTCCAATTTCATCATCCAATCTAAAGTAATGTTCACAAGCTTCCTTTGATATTTCCTGAGTGTCGAAAAGATTGGCTGCATTCGCATCCTGATTATATAGTCCAACAATGTAAGTCTTAGGAAAACAAAACTAAAACAAAAGGTTTAAGGCCTAGTAATTAAGTTTTACTATTTCCCTCCTTTTAAAGAATAAACTGTGATAGATTCTTAAAAAATTAAAAGCAAAGTCATGATCAATGGTTAAACCTCTGTGTCTTCAATGTAACTTGATGCCAGAGACACTTCCATTTCTCTCCACAAACTATCCAACTCAGAGGTATCTTCTGCATAATCGGTATTGGATATTTTTATTTCCTTCGTTTTCCCGACACTGCGTGAATCCTGGAACTGCTTCCACTGGTCACTAATAGGCATTTCTTCTTTCGTTGGTTTCGTGTTAATATTCTTTAAGTAGGAATTTATCAACTCCTTGTAGGCTGTGGCATTCAATGTTCTGTCTTTATAAGTTCTTTCTTCATCAGGATGTCTATTTCTCGAAAATGCCGGACGGTACCTTCTATCTTGAGCTCCCTTACTGGAATGTATGCCTTCCCATTTTGGTGCCAGATTCATATCATCAAGATCTCTTAAAGCCTTCCTCTGAAACTTGGAGGTGCTGTAACTATAAGTATAATGACATCTTGAAGAAAAACCATCACTTTTCTCCACCTCCTCTAACTGCGCAAGCACATTATCTGGATTGAAATTCAACAGATTGACACTATTCCTTTTCTGCTTAGTGCTATTAACCAGATGACTATATTTCGAAGGAGTTTCGTCTGGTTCATGTTTGCCAATTCTACAAGTCATGTCATTGAGCTTATGATGTTTAAGAGTAGGATGAGGAATAATAGCGAGTTCATTGAGCTGTATGTCTCGATCAGCATCGCCTGGCTTCGCCTCCTTGGCTTTAGCCCTCCTATTGTAAACTATAATCTCCTGGCAACCATTCACCTTGCTCTCCTTAGGACTACTATCAAGATCCTGATCTTGACTGATTTGTTTCAATCCAAACAGGGAAGATAATGGCATTGACAGTTCATGATCTTCATCAACTTGTTCCCATGTGCCTAATTTGTATGGCCTTGTTCTAATAGTACCAATATTGAGCTCAGGAGCACTATTGCAACCAAGGTAACGGTCAGGTTGTACATGTCGACGCTTGGAACGCCGTAAGCCTTGAACATTATATGATGATGGTGACACTTCATCTTCATGGGATTCTTGATGTTCATAGTCAACCCTCTCAGTTCTGGATACAATAACTTGAGAAACAATAGGTATTAGCATGTCTTTCTCCAGTTTGAAGTTTACAACATTTATATGAGACTCGGTATGGAACGGGGGGATAACAATGTCATTTGACAGAACTTCATAAACAAGCTTGTTTTCCACAGATCTTATAAAGAAAGAAACCTTCTTTAAAACAGATGTCGCGATCAACCACGAAATATCAGGTAAAAATTTCCCCAACAGCAATCTAGTTTGTGGTATTCTAGAGCAGTCCTCTGTTGAAGTCCACCGATAGTGCTGATCTTCATCACAATGTGTATGTTCAAGCCTTTGGAGGATGAAGATATGATCTAATCCAACCACATTAATATCCTTGTTAAGCGTTTTCATCTCTGCACCAAGCGAACCTTGATTAACATAGTAGTTGACATAAAATTGGCATGTGCACTCAGAATCATGGGGCTTTCTCTGTATAGAACTAATTCTAGCATCTCTCCAAACCTACAATAAAGGAAAAGACATTGTTGATCAGACTTTAATTAGCCGAATAACGAGTGCAAAAAGAACCAAGAAATGCCATGATGATTACCTAGTAAATGAATACAAATTTATGCAAGTTTTCACATAAATAAAGCAAGCAATTTCCTATGTCATAATAAAGCTTCAAATCATACTACCTTCCCAACATATTCATTAAACAAAGTATTATTGTGTTGAGCTCTTGCTTTAAAAAAAACAAGGCAAATGTGAAAATCAGAGAAGAAATATAAGTAATCACAACTGCAAACCACGTTCCTGTATGCATTGCATCGAGTTCAGTCTATTGCATAAAAAAATTCATTACTTCTAACAGGTAGATTGCATTGGATATGTGATGTTATCTCAGGATACAATCAAGAAAATTATGGCTTGAAGATTTTGTTGAAATGCCATCAAGTTCAATAACTTCAAATACAATGTACTTTGAAATTCAGCTAAAAATGGCACTTACAGGCTCGCGAGCATCAAATTCATCCGAATCACCAGTTCCTTGAGGAGATGATAGCACACATACGTCAATTCCCCGTCGTAAAATGCAGGAGCAATCTGCAGTAGTAGCTATTCTCGACCTTATCCGAACGTCTGCAGAGGGGCCTTTTTCCATAGAAATATGGCGTTTATCAATGAAATGTATGGACATAACTCCATACTCAATTTTTATGAACTCCACCGCTTTCCATGAACCATACACACATGCTTCAAAGGCTGATTAGAAATAAAGTTTGCATAAGTTAATACATTAGTAGAATCCTTGCTAAAGAATGTAAATGTATGAATGATCATAGATAATGCCATTCAAGTTTTTACCTTGATTGTTACACTGAATTACTAACATTCCATTGTTATATATATAATCAATTGGTTTTTACCCCATTCATTGTTAGTCATCAAGCATAGTGATCAACTGGTAAAAAGAGAACATAAAACTTACGGTAAGCATTGAATGGATGCTTGGATTGATGCAAATACTTCCTTTTTCCTACCATATCGAGAATCTGCAGCAGTTAATTAGATTAGGCACACAAACTTCCACATTATAAGATCAAGGCTTCAAAGGCACACACAAAAAGTGCTTCATGAATTTCTGTTCTGTTCTCACACAAAATGAAATGAAAATTAAGATCAAATGCCTTAATTCTAAAGTTTATTGTAAGTCAGAAGTACCACCTAAATCTGAGTAAATCTTAGTCCAATTAAGCTCAAAAGCTGTAATCCTGAAAATCTCTCTTGGGAGGAGCGATGTACTGTTTACCACTCTAGATTCTGGGACTCAAGAATTTCCTTCCTTACCTTTGATTAATCAGAAACAAAAAGAAAAAAATGCAAGTCATAGACATTGATTCACACATCTTAAAGAGTATATCTTCATCTTAGAGAAAGAAACATATGCTGAAAATGGGAAAGAGAAAAAAAAGGTGAAAAATCAACCTTTTTCATACATACCCATTTTTATGTAATATCCAGAATGACAATCTGCCAATTTTTCTAACAAAAACAGAAGTATTCTTTTTTTAACATGATTGCTGATTTTCAGAAAACAAACTCCCATAAATACAATCCAAAAGAAAAATGATCAAATAAACATTGATCAGCACAAATTAATGTTGACACATAAATGCAAATTAAAGCAGAGTGAATCCAAGACAAACATATGAACCATGACACCATTCAGATTCTTTTGTGATTAAAAAGGAACAAAAGAAGCAGAATCAACAAAAAAACAGTGAGGTAAGTGAAACTAAAACCTCATCACTAATTAGTACTTACCTACCTACCACAAGATTATGGTAGCAGATAGCAGGGGTTGAGGTGGGAGAATCTAAAGTAGCATCATCAGAGTTGAGAGAGAGAGAGAGAGAGTGAAGGAAGAACAAGGGAACAGTGTGAAAAGAAGGGGTAATAATGTTGTTGGAAGTGAAGTAGTTGAGAGTGGGGAGTACTGAGTGAGTGAAGAGAGAGAAGCGGAGAAATCTATAAGAGTCTTGAATTTCGTGCAGTCGTTGCATGACAACATTCAAGTCGAAAGAAAGCGAGAAAATTTGTGCTGCTTTTAAGGATATTGAGGCAGCACCGCAGCAACACCTTACACACCAGGTTGCACCCACTTATCAATTGGTCTGTGTGTCATAACCTTACCTTGCACATTCATCATTCATCTCATTCTATAACAATTTTCTTAACCATTGTTTACCAGAGGAGTTTAATTTTGATAATAATAATGGCAGTAAAATAAAGTTGGATTCATTTCATAGTTAGTTTATTAATCCATTTAAATAAGTGTTAGAGTTTAAATCTTATTTTTTATATGCAATAATTCATTAATTTATGACAAACTCTTAAATTAGAGTTTTGGTATGTAATTAATTAGTTTTTAATTTATTAAATTAAAAAATATCATGCAAAATCAAAAAATAATAATGACAGTAATAATAATATTAATGTTTTGCTAACTTTGTCATTATGACGAATTGATTAATAATGATTTTATAGTGATATCTTTTTTATTTGAAATAATTGAATTTGTATTAATAGACCATTGAGTATTGAGTATTGAGTATTGAGTATTGAGTATCTCAAAAGTTTAATAAAAAGCAAGGTGTTCTTTGTTTTTCTAATTTTTTTGTTAAAGTATAGTGGGTAATTGACTAATTCTTTATGCTTTTAACCACTTTAATAGATGTAACTGACGATAACTTTTTGATAAGAATAATGCTACGTATTTAAATTTTTTTATGAATAAAATTTAACTAAGTTAAATAATAAGATTTAAAATAATATTAATTATAACTAATTTTTATTATATTAAATTAATTTAATTAGATTTGATTAATAAAAAAATTTAAATGTATAATATTATTTTTTGATATTTATATAAAGTTTAGATT
>NC_029791.2:8693749-8694591 GCF_000816755.2 Arachis ipaensis | reverse complement strand
TAAAGACAAGTTATTTTTTTTATTTAATGAATTTAATTTTAATGTATTATGAGTGTAAAATAATTTTATACGTACAATAAAAATAATTATCTTTTATATTAATTACGTGAATGATTATTCAAAAAAAGTTGTAACTATACAATTGTGTACTGTTAACACATTAAAATTAAACTCTTATTTAATTACGCATCTTAAATTTGATTAAAAAAATCGTAATTAAATAGTAATATAAAAAAATAAAGTGATAGTATAATACACGAATTTTGAGATGCATTGATTCCGTTTGTGATGGAGAACGCTTCTGAAGGGGTGTAATTTTTTAATACCATAATATGACACTCGTGACCAAGGCTTAGAATAATGAATAGTATTAAGATTATTATATAGCACTATGAAATGGACCTATCCTTTTTGGAAAGCGAGGAAAAAGAAGAATATAAGCTAGCAGCAAAGGGCTGGGATTGATTTGACAAAGCGATTGAATGGTTGTGATTGCTTTGTGAACGGTTGAGTGGTGGCCCTTTCAGTTTTGGACCATCAGATTCTCGCTTTCTGAAGCCTATTAAAAGCTTGGAACTTGCATCCAGGAATTAGGTTATAGATAGTAAGATGGAGTTTTTTTTTTTTTATTTAATTTTCAAATTATAGTGTAAATAAATTAGATTGATTAAATTTTGTTGTTATTCAAAAAATAAAAAATAGAATAACTTTTTGTATTTATTTTTTAATTTCAATTTTTATTTTTTTATTTTATTTTAATTCTTTTTTTTGTTATTTTTTTCGTATCATCATTACTTTTATTAATTTTTTTATGTACTAAATGTAGGGGTAAATGGTAAATG
>NC_029791.2:8692527-8693169 GCF_000816755.2 Arachis ipaensis | reverse complement strand
GATCGGATTTTGAATATATCTACAAAATATAAAAATATTTTAAAACTTATTTTTATTAAAAAATCAATAAAATCTTTTTTTCATTCTTTTAAATATTTTACTCTTAAAATATTATTAAACATACTTTTCTTAAATAATAAAAATAAAATAATACAACATTATGATAATTATTAGTTGAAATAAAACATAAAAGAATATTTACTTATTTATTTATTTATTTTGCGGATGCCTACATGAAATTTGTAATCTGATCCTATTAGTATGTGAATCTGATTTGATAATCTTACGGATCAAATTAATATTCGCAATTGTTGGATCGGACTGAGTAAACACCGTGAATACGCGAATCAAATCTAATGAACACCTCTAACTAAATGTATTCAAATATTAAATGCATTGAAAATATATTATTAAAAATAAAAAAAAATTGTCTTCAATTAAAAAAAATATTTCCAAAAAGACCCTTAAAAATTTAATGCAAGCATTAAATGTAGAAAGAATAATTGTTCTTAGATATATAAAGATGCAAATAGAATTGCATAAAATCTTCAATCATTTTAAAAATGGTTGTAAAATAAATAAACAAAAAAAATAAATATAAAATAAAGACGTTTAAATAAAAAAATTTTAATATTAATCAAT
>NC_029791.2:8682013-8692432 GCF_000816755.2 Arachis ipaensis | reverse complement strand
AATTGAGATATATAGGTTAACTTTTTATATGGTGGATCCTATATATAGAGAGAAGTGTTTATGTTATTGTTGTGTGTGAGTATTTTATCTATTTATATACTTACAAAAATATTTTCAAACTTTATTAACTTCTATCTAACTTGAAAGACCGAATTCTTCACTATTAAAAGAGTGAGCCGCCTATATTACAAAGAAAACCACAAGTCATTAAATGTGGATCTATTCATATCATAACACTCTTCTTTTAATGTCTATTTAGGATTATACTTCGTTAAAATCTTACTAAATAAAAATTCAATAAAAAAATTTAATAAAAAAAAAGAGTATAATATCCTTCGTGATAAGGATTACCTCATTAAAAATTTTGTCAAGAAAAATCTAATAGGGATACAAACATGACCAAAGAAAAAAGATTACAACCTCCCCATCTTGTTGACATTATTTAATATCTCAAAATCGATGCATCATAATGTGATGTACCAATCTTTTAAAGTAGAATTTTGGAAGTGATTTTGTAAATAAATCTTCCAGATTATTAATTGAGCGGATTTGCTGGAGATCAATTGTTTCTTGATTTTGAAGGTCATAAGTGAAGAAGAATTTGAGAGAAATATACTTTATTCTATCACCTTTGATGTATCCACCCTTATGTTGAGCAATGTATGCTGTATTATCATCAAAACAGATGGAGCTATTTTTCAATCAGTCAGTCCACATGATCATGTAATATATTAATTAAACTCCGAGCCAAAAACACATGCAACTTGCTTTATGTATAGCTAGTATTTTGTTTTTTCACCGTGACCATAGGTTAATTTATGGTCACGCAAAAAAACAGTGACCATAGATAAGACTATGATCATGATTTTCACCGTGGCCATAACCTTCTATACATCGTGACCATAGCCTCTATGGTCACCTTTTCATCTATGGTCACGGGTTTGACCATGACTATAGCTGTGGTCACCCCTCCTAAAACCGTGACCATAGCCTTATCTGACTCGTGACCATAGCCTCTATGGTCACCCCTCCTTAAAACCATGAACATAGCCTTCTCTATGGTCACGGCCTCTATTGGTCACCCCTTCCTAAAATCGTGACTATAGCCTACTCTGTTTTATAAAATTATTTTTTTAAAGCATAATCACAAAATAAATCTAAAAATGTGAAATTCAATAAATCTAAATCATAAAATTTAAATTATAAGCTAGATATGCTTAGTCCAAACAACAAAAATCAAAATAGGGTGTAATTTATCCCTTACATGTAATACCGAATAAAGTCTCTTAAAAAAAGTACAGAACACATCAAAATATTACATTTAGATAACTAAAGTCTATATGAGACCCATCCCATCTCATATTTCTATGAAAAATATTTTTTTCACATCATGTCTCCTCCTAGCAAAAGAAATAAACATGTTAAAACAGAAAAAAAATTCTTTTAATGATGTAATACAATTAAGTAATGAATATGTAACACAAATTTAATAAATCAATCAACATTAAAATTCAAACACTAAATAGCTAGAAACTAACTCTACCATGTCTCTCCTTTCCAAAATTATACCAGTTAGAATTTTTAAAAGTGATGATATCTAATACTTTTTATTCAACGTCTATCATAACTTTTTATTACAGTAGCTAGAATTTTTAAGTCAACCAATGCATAAACATATATTAACCACAGATTTTCCTGTGTATAATGTGTTTTGAGGACTAGCAAGAGAAAAGATAACTAGTGTTGCATCATATAATGACTTATTAGTACATCTTAAGAAATTACTGTAAACCGTAATCTTGTAATGGAAAAAGAACATACCATGGTTTTATATCAAATCATGTAGGATAGTCAAATCAAATATACACTCATAAAAAACCATTGAACTAAATTTAAAAAAATGAAGATTCAGATAACTATATCTACCAGGTAATGAGGATATTTTGTTCCATCTATGATAAAAATATTTAAAAAGAATAAACTTAAACAATCACACCATCGTGAAATGAAAAGAACAAGTTAACAACTGAACCGAAAATCATACCAAAATCAACTGGTCTATTACATATCATGTTAGCACAATATCAAAGATATATCCAACTTTATCCAAAATTACATTGAACAAACCAACAATTAATATTCATCCCTATCCATACATACATACAAAGAAGATCCAAGAGCATACTCGTAGAAGTTATTAGAAGAAATTAATAGAGTCATACTTATTATCATTGTCGATATTTAGGTTTGGTTTGTTAAAATTTTTACTTTTCAAAAGTAGCTTATAAAAGCTAACTTTTAAAAGATGACTTTTTAAAAGTTGTAACATTTATGTTTGGTAAATTAAATTAAAAATAACTTTTAATAAATACAAGCAACAACAATTGTGTTTGGTAAAATAACTTTTAAAATTTAAAAATACTATAATAGACATAAATGCAAGCATTAAATTTAAAAATTAGTTAACATATGAGGTTATATTAGACTTTTAAATTTTGAAAATCACAAGCCAACTTTGAAAAGCTCTATCTTAGGTGCTTTAAAAGTACCCCGATCTTTTAAAAGCTGCAAGCACAAGCACATGATCTTTTTAATTTACCAAACACAAAATGAGGAGCTTGAGCTTTTAAAAAGTACAAGTACCTCTTCAAAAAGCTTTACCAAACCAAGCCTTAGTAGATGAATAACAAAAATTATTTTTATCTATATCCAACTACTACTGCTTCAATATTTCCTTTTGAACTATATCATATCATCTTTTTTCTTTCTCTTCAAAATGTATACCTTTTATGCATGACAAGAATTTTCAATCTCATTCCACATCTTCAAAACTTATTAAGTTTCTTCTCACACTCCAGTTTAGGCTAATATTTTATAATTTTTGATTCAACAGTCAAGATTATGTACCAATAGATTTAAAAGAGCCAATAAATCAATAATATATATAACATTAACATCAAGTTTAGGATAAATTACTATAATAAACTAACTGGTTTTTAAAATTACTTAAATCTCCCCAAACAAAAATGACTACCTGAATATCCCAAAATACTTTTCTATATAAATCAAATCTATTAAATTTTGTTTACAGAAAGCAGTACTAAATCAAGTCTACTAGATTTGAATTGCATGTAAATTAGACACAGGCTATAAATCGAAACAAATAGCTTTGATTTGTATATGTATGTAAATCGAAACAATAAGATTCGATTTGTATATGCATGTAAATCGAATCAAATAAGTTCGATTTATAAATGTAAAGGTTAGCTCATGATAAATAAGTCAATGATCGATTTAATAATTTTTGTAAAACTTTTTTTAAATTAATTTTTATTTATTAATTTAAAAATAATATATAAAATAATGTATTTAATTTAATAAATAAAAATTAATTAAAAAAAATCTTAAAAAACCATTAAATCGAAACCATTGGTTCGATTTACCATGGGCTAACCTTCACGTTACTCGCATATACAAATCGAAGCTATTTGTTTCGATTTATAGCTTATGTCCAATTTGCATGCAATTCGAATACAGTAATTCGATTTAGTACTGGTTTCTGCAAATCGAATTTAATAGATTCGATTTATATAAAAATATATTTTGGGACAGTAGCCAACCCATACTCAATTAAGAGGTTGCGAATTCGAGTCTTCCATCTTTGGTAAAAAAAAGTAGCCATTTTCGTTTTGGGAGATCTAGGTAATTTTGGAAGCAAGTTTTATGCTTTGAGGCTTTGAGAAGGACGAGACGATACAACGAGAGGAGAGGTAGCGTCGTGCGTCACATAGAGAGGAAAGTGCTAAGTGAAGAACTCGAGTGAGTGGGAATGGGGATTTTGGGGGTGGGGTGGGGGAGAGGAAACGACGCCATTTGGGTAAGGTTAAAAAACTTTTTTGTTTTTTGGTGACTAGGTTAAAAAAAATTGAAAAACCAACCACTTTAGTCATTCTCCAAAACCGTGACCATAGGTACTCTATGGTAACCTTTTTTCGAAAAATCATGACCATAGACTTTTTTAGGTCACCCCAAAATTGTGACCATAGATATATATCTTTAGGTCGCTCTCTAAAACTATGACCATAGATCCTTTTAGGTTACCCTTTCGTAAAACTGTGGCCATAGATCTTTTTAGGTCATCCCTCAAAACCGTGACCATAGATGACTTTTGGTCACGGTGAAAAATCGTGACCATAGACCATTTTAGGTCACCCCAAAAACCGTGACCATAAACTCCTTTAGGTCACCCCATAAAACTGTGACCACAGACCCCTTTAGGTCACCTTTTTTTTTAAAAGCCGTGACCATAGCCCTTTTTTGTCACCCCCAAAAACTGTGAGCATAGACCCTTTTAGGTCACCCCCAAAAACCGTGACCATAGACTCTTTTAAGCCACCATTTTTTAAAAACCGTTACCATAGGTACTCTATGGTCACCCTTTTTTCTAAAAAACTGTGACCATAGCTTTTTGTTTTTGGCTACGGTAAAAAACCGTGGCCATAAACCCAAAATGTTGTAGTGCTTCTATGATATAGCTGTATCACCGTATGTGAATAGGTATCCTATTTGAGATCTTTCTTTGTGTGGATCAGACAAGTATCCTGCATCTGCATAACCAACTAATTGTCACTTGGATTCATATGGATAAAACAGTCTCATATCAACTGTTCCATGAATATATCAAAAGATTTATTTGATTTCATTCCAATAAATTTTGATTTGAGATGAACTATATCTTACTAGTAAATTTATAGCAAATGATATGTCAGATCGTGTATTATTAGCAAGATACATTAGTACTTCAATGGCACTAAGATATGGTACTTCAAGACCAAGAATATCATTATTTTCTTCTTTAAGATAGAATTGATCCTTTTCCACATCTAAAAACCTTACAATCATTAAGGTACTTAATGGATGTGACTTATCCATATAAAATCTTTCTAAAATCTTTTCTGTGTATGTTGTTTGATGAATAAAGATTCCATTATTTGCATGCTCGATCTGCAGGCCGAGACAAATTTTTTTTTTTTGAGATCTTTTTATCTCAAACTCTTCTTTTAGGGCTTTTATAATTGTTTGAATCTTTTCAGGGATTCCAATAAATATTTCATTGATAATTATTTTATTTCGGTTCCATTTTTCTCCTGTAAAGACATAATTTATCAAGATCTCATCATTTTCACAATTTTCAAAATTTTTAAATATCTGAACGTCTTTTGACGTCAAAATTATATTAAAATTTTGGACACCTGCTAGTGTCCTTTCTATGTCTTTATCCTTTTCAATGGGATTGGAGTACAATTTGTCTCGATAATATCAATGCCTCTTTTCTTTTTCGAGAATTTTGTTTTTGGAACCAGTTGGTCTACCATGCTTCTGGCGTGTACTTGTTTCAATAGTCATTTGTCCAACTGGAACATCAATTCGAATTGGAATATTTTCAGTTGGTATATAAGATTTGGTTATCCTCATTGTATCAGAAAATGTATCATGTAATTCATTTGCTATTCTTTAAAAATGTATAATCTTTTGAACTTTTAATTCACATTATTTTTATCGTGGATCTAGATGCATTAATGATGATGCGTACCAATTAAATTCTTTTTCAAGTGGCTTATTCTTTTCTCCCAATGTTGTAAACATTAATTTATTAAAATGATAATCTGTAAATCGAGCTTTAAACACACTCCTGTTTGTATCTCAAGATACCTCACTATAGATGGAGAATCATATCCCACATAAATTCTCAATTTTCTTTAAGGTTTCATTTTGGTGCGAGAAGGTGGGGGCAATTAGAACATATATCGCTACCCAAAAGCTAATTGCACAGAAGAGAATTGATGGTAATTTGTTGGCCTCAAACGAATAAGTGTTGCAGCATGTAAAATCGCAAGCCCCAGACAGCAATAAGGGGATTTGTTCTCATAAGTAAATGGTCTAACAATTAATTGGATGCGTTTAATAAGTGTTTCTGCCAACCCATTTTGTGTGTGAACATGAGCTACTAGATGTTCGACACTTATTTCGTTAGCCTTACAATAAGCATAAAAGGTTTGTGAAGTGAATTCACCAGCATTATTAAGGTGAATTGTTTTGGTTGGATTTTTCAGAAATTGTGCTTTTAATCAGATAATTTGAGCAAGTAATCTCGCAAACTTTTTAAAGTATCTAAATGATCCACATGGTGGATGAATTAGTCCACATATATCTCTTTAAATTCTTTCTAAAAATTCAGGGGACTCAAACTTGATTTTTACTGGCGATGGCCTTACAATTAACTTTCTCTGAGAATATGTAGCACATGAGAATTCACTAGATTGAAGAACTCTCTGACTCTTTAGTGAATGTCCATGGGAGTTTTCAATAATTCTCCGTATCATGGTTGTTCTAGAATACCCAAATCGATCATGCTAAATTATGAATTCATTTAAAATAGTAAACTTTAGGTTTACAATGGCATGTGATTCAATTGAACTGATTTTAGTATAATATAACACAGAAGAAAATGAGGGTAACTTTTTTTAATATAATATTTTATTTAAATCTTGAGTTGTGATACATAAGTATTCGTGATTTTCTTCATTCATTATTTCAATATGATATCCATTTCGGCGATATCTTTAAAACTCAACAAGTTTTTTAGAGACTTAGTATACAATAGTGCATTATTTATTATGAATTTTATTCCTCCAGAAAACAAAATTATAGCTCTTCTAAAATTTTCTATCATAATGCCTGAGCCAATAATGGTGTTAACACATTTTTCTTTTGATACAATATGAGTAAAATATATATTACTTTTGAGAGTGATATACTAACTTGCACTATTCGCAAGGTAAACATCTTCATTATATGTTCTTGCCATTTTCTTCAAAGACAAATAATAATAATAAGATGATAAAATGATAAGTAAAAATACATGATAGTAAAATTGTATTTTTTATTAGAACTGTTTGTCTAAATAGTACTGTACATAAAAATAGTATCATATACTAAAAATTATTATTATTATTATTATTATTATTATTATTATTATTATATTAACTTTTTATATGTTGTATTGTACATATAGAAGTGTATTTTCAAATTTTATTAATTTCAGTGTGTCTTGAGAGATTGAATTCTTCACTATTAAAAAAGTGAGCCGTCCATATTATGAAGAAAGCCACAAGTTATTAAATAGACATCCATCCATATTACAACACTCCTCTTTAGATGTCTATTTAGGATTATGTCTCATTAAAACCTTAATAAAGAAAAATCTAATGAAAAAAAATTAGTGAAAAAAAAAGTATAATATCATTTGTGATGAGTACTATCTCATTAAAAACCTTGTCAAGAAAAACCTAATAGGAATAAAAATCTGACTAAGAAAAAAAGAGTACAACCTTCCCTCTTGTCGACATTATTTAATATCTCGAAATCGGTGCATCCCAATGTAATGTACCAATCTTGCAAAGGAGAATTTTGGAAGTGACTTTGTAAATAAATCTGCTAGATTATTGCTTGAACGGATCTACTAGACATCTATTGTTCCTTGATTTTGAAGGTCACGAGTGAATAAGAATTTGAGAGAAATATGCTTTGTTCTATCAACTTTGATGTATCCACCCTTAAATTGAGCAATGTATGCTATATTATCTTCAAACAGAACAGATGGAGCTATTTTTCTTTTAGTCATTCCACATGATGATATAATATATTGGATTAAACTCCCGAGCTAAAAATACTCGCGACTTGTTTCATGTATCGCTAGTCTTTCAGCATGATTAGAGGATGTTATTGCTATCGTCTGTTTCGTGAACCTCCATGATATAGTTGTATTACCGTATGTGAATAGGTATCTTATTTGAGATCTTTCTTTGTGTGGATCAGACAAGTATCCTGCATCTACATAGCCAACTAATTATGACTTTGATTTATATGGATAAACTAGTTTCATATCAACTGTTCCATGAAGATATCAAAAAATTTGTTTGATTCCATTCCAATATCTTCTGGTTGGAGATGAACTATATCTTACTAGTAAATTTATAGCAAATGATATGTCAGGTCGTGTATTATTAGTAAGATACATTAGTACGGTAATGACACTAAGATATGGTACTTCAAGACAAAGGATATCATCATTTTCTTCTTTAGGATAAAATTGATTCTTTTCCAAATCCAAAGACCTTACAATCATTAAGGTACTTAATGGATGTGACTTATCCATATAAAATCTCTCCAAAATCTTTTCTGTGTATATTATTTGATGAATAAAGATCCCATCATTCATATGCTCGATCTACAGGTTGAGACAAAATTTAGTCTTTTTGAGATCTTTTATCTTAAACTCTTCTTTTAGGACTTTTATAATTGTTGGAATCTCTTCCAAGGTTTCCATAATATTTCATTTGACAATTATTTTATTTCGGTTCCATTTTTCTCCTATAAAGACATAATTTATTGAGATCTCATCATTTTCACAATTTTCAGAAATTTTAAGTACTTGAACGTCTTCTGACGTCAAAACTATATTAAAATTTTGGACAATTGCTGGTGTCCTTTCTATGTCTTTATCCTTTTTAACGGAATCGGGGTACCATTTGTCTCGATAATATGAAATGCCTCTTTTCTTTTTTCGAGAATTTTGTTTTTGGAACCAATTGGTCTACCACACTTTTGGCCTGTACTTGTTTCAGTAGCCATTTGTCCAACTACAATATCAATTCGAATTGGGGCATTTTCAGCTAGTATATAGGATTTTGTTATCATCTTTGTATTAGAAAATGCATCATGTAATTCATTTTCTATTCTTTACAAATGTATAATCTTTTGAACTTCTAGTTCATATTATTCTGATCGTGGATCTAAATGCATTAATGATGATGCGTTCCAATTAAATTTTTTCTCAAGTGGCTCATTCTCTTCCCCCAATGTTGAAAACTTGATTCATTAAAATGACAATCTGAAAATCGAGCTTTAATCACATCTCCTGTTTGTACCTCAAGATACCTCACTATAGAGAAAAAAATCATATCCTACATAAATTCCCAATTTTCTTTAGGGTTTTATTTTGGTGCGAGAAGATGGGACCATTGGAACATATATCGATATCCAAATATTATCAAATGGGAAATATTTAGCTGTTGGCCAAAAGCTAAGTGCAGAGAAGAGAATTGATGGTAAGTTATTGGACTCAAACGAATAAGTGTTGTAGCATGTAAAATCGTATACCCCAAATAGAAATAGGGGATTTGTTCTCATAAGTAAGGGTCTAGTAATTAATTGGAAGCGTTTAATAAGTGATTCTACTAACCTATTTTGTGTGTCACCATGAGCTCCTAGATGTTTGACACCTATTCCGTTAGCCTTACAATAAGCATAAAAGATTCGAGAAGTGAATTCACCAGCATTATTAAGACAAATTGCTTTGATTGGATTTTCTAGAAATCGTACTTTTACTCAAATAATTTGAGCAAGTAATCTCGCAAACGCTAAGTTGCGAGATGACAATAAGCACACATGTGGCTATCTCGATGATGTGTCTATTAGGACCATAAAGTATCTAAATGATCCACATGGTGGATGGATTGGTCCACATATATCTCTTTGAATTCTTTCTAAAAATTCAAGGGACTTAAACTTGATTTTTACTGGTGATGGCCTTACAATTAATTTCTTTGAGAACATGCAGCACAAAAGAATTCACTAGATTGAAGAACTCTCTGACTCTTTAGTAAATGTCCATATGAATTTTCAATAATTCTCTACATCATGGTTGTTCTAGAATGTCTCAATCGATCATGCCAAATTATGAATTCATTTAGGCTAGTAAACTTCTGGTTTACAATAGTATGTAATTCAATTACACTGATTTTAGTATAATATAACCCAGAAGAAAATGAGGGTAACTTTTCTAATATAACATTTTTATTTAAATAATAAGTTATGATACGTAAGTATTCATGATTTTCTCATTCATTGTTTTAATATGATATCCATTTCGGCGAATATCTTTAAAACTCAACAAGTTTTTTAGAGACTTAGTAGACAATAGTGCATTATTTATTATGAATTTTATTCTTCCAAAAAATAAAATTATAGCTTTTCCAGAACCTTCTATCATATTGCCTGAGCCAATAATAGTTGTAACACATTCTTCTTTTGGTAGAAGATGAGTAAAATATATATTACTTTTGAGAATGGTATACTAACTTGCACTATTCACAAGGCATCTTCATTATATGTTCTTGCCATTTAGTTTAAAGACAAATAATAATAATAAGATCATAAAATGAGTAAGAGTACATGACAGTAAACTTGTATTCTTGATTAGAACTATTTATCTAAATAGCACTACACATAAAAATAGTATCATATACTAAAAATTATTATTATTATTATTATTATTATTATTATTATTATTATAAT
>NC_029791.2:8679827-8681733 GCF_000816755.2 Arachis ipaensis | reverse complement strand
TTATATTATTTATTGACATAAGTACTTAATAAATCTAAATATTAAATTTTTCTATCATTGATTGAATGATTAATATTTTCTTCAAATTCCTCAAAGAAATAAGATACTTCATAATGAGTGGTGTAATTTTTATCAACATCCTTTGAAACAAAATTTGTCTTCTTTTCTTTGTTATCCTTTTTCAATGATGCTTGATAAAGATCAACCAAGTATTTTAGGATACGATAGGTACGTGACCAATGGACATTTCCACCTCAACGGAAACATTTATACTCTGTTGATTTATTTTGCCCATTATTTCTTTCTTTATCTCACTTGTGAAAATAATTTTCTTTCTTCTATAATTTTTTTTGTTACCAAAGTTTTGTCATTTACCTCTTCTGGGATTATAATTTGCCGCATTTACTTCAGAAAATGAGACGGCGCCAGTTGGGTGCACTTTATGATTTCTTAAAAACAATTTGTTATGTTCTGCAATAAGAAGATAAGAAATTAGTTTAGAATATTTTTAAAATTTTTTCCAATACTGCTACGGCAGGAGCACATTCGAAGCATTGAAGGTCGAGAAAATTTTTTCTAACATGTCATTATCAGTTATCTTTTTCTCACATAATTTTATTCGTGAGGTAATTCGAAATATTGTTGAATTATATTCATTTATGGATTTAAAATCCTGTAGACGAAAGTGTGTACGCTCATATTGAGCTTGAAGAAGTATCACTATATTTTGATGATTATACCTTTCTTCAAGGTTCTTCTGCAGATCTGCAGGATCTTTTAGTGTGAGATATTCATTTTGAGTAAAGTATCGTTTTTGTCCCCAACGTTTGGGGGTAAGTCTCAAAGTTGTCTCTAACATTTGAATCGTCCTATTTAAGTCCCTAACATTTCAAAATTCACTCAATGTTGTCCTGCCGTTAGGAATCTCTTAATGGAATTGACGGCAGGATAAAATTGAGACGATTTTGAAACGTTAGGAACTTAAATAGGAGGAACATGTTAGGGACAAAAACGATACATAGAAATAAATTTTAATTTTATCCTTCAATAATATCAATTTTTTACGGGTACATAGTTATTCAATTATTTTTTAATTACATCTAAGTAAATTACACTTAATCACATTAATTTTATTCTAAATAAATTTATTTTTTTATAATTTTACTCTTAAAAAATTTTACTCATACTTGTAGAATGATTAGTACATAAACTTGTGAAGAAAAAAAGGGTACATATACAATAATGTAATGTGATTCTAGTCTTTTTACAAACATTTTATGATGAGTAAAAATCTTTAAAAGTAAAATTATAAAAAAATTATTTAGAATCAAAGTAATGTAATTAAGTGTAATTTATTTAAATATGATTAAAAAATAATTAAATAATTATATACAGTAAAAGATTGATATTAGTGAATGATAAAATTAAAATTTATTTCTATGTATCGTTTTTGTCCCCAACGTTTTCGTCCTATTTAAGTCCCTAACGTTTTAAAATCGTCGCAATTTTGTCCTACTGTCAATTTCGTTAACAGATTCCTAACGGCAGGACAACATTGAGTCAATTTTAAAATGTTAGGGACTTAAATAGGACGATTCAAATGTTAGGGATAACTTTGAGACTTATTCCAAACGTTGGGGACGAAAACGATACTTTACTCATTCATTTTCAATCATTCATCAAGATAATGACGAAGGAAGATCATGGCTTTAAGTTTATCTTTCTAAGATGCTTTATTTTCAGTCGGGTATCTCCAAGATCCATTGAATCAAGATGAATTTCGGCATCTCATATCCATGATAAGTAGTTGTTTGCATATATACCAAGAGCATTAAATTCAAGATAAGAGAAATTTGACATAATGAAAATTTATTACATAAATCTTCCTAAATTTTGATTAGAGCCT
>NC_029791.2:8676965-8679518 GCF_000816755.2 Arachis ipaensis | reverse complement strand
TATAAATACAAAAGTTATATTTTCAAACTTTATTAACTTCATTCCGTCTTGAGAGACTGAATTCTTCACTATTAAAAAAATGATTCGCCCATATTATAAAAAAAAAATCACAAATTATTAAATGGATATCCATTCATATCACAACAAAAATAAAAATTAGTAGTCATCCCAAAAGATTATATAAATGTTAAATTGGTATTTAAAATATTAAATGCCTAAAATTCATCTTTAAAAAATACAATCACTAGTTTTTTTGGTGACTTTACAATCACTAGTTTAATTGTTCATTTTTGTTAACTAGATGATAAAATGTGACATTAAGTATCATATTCTATATGCTAACTTATGTCTTAATATTTTAAAAAATGAGTTACGTTAATCTTTAAATAAATACTTCTTTTTTTTTTTTGTAAATAAACTTTTAATATTTTTATTCCTACTAATTTTAATTTTATTTATTACCTACCCAAACAAATTTAAATCTTTCCATAAGTAATAATAGAAAAACAAAATATAATTAATTTTATTATCTTTTATGCATATTAAATGCGTTGAATATATTAAACATAAAAAATTAACTTAATTTTAAAAAAATATTGCTTTCCTACAGGGGCCTTAAATAAATTTCATACTACATTTAATGCCGATATTAAATGTAAAAAGAACTTTTCTTCTTCATATGGAGTATAGGTGCATTGAATTGTGATTCATTTTTTTAATATGAAAAAGATGTGTTTTTGTTACGAAAATTTTTTTTTTGGTGTATATACCAAGGATAAATACTACAGGTATGGCAGGTTCAACATGCCATAAATGTGTTGACTTAGCACGTATGCAATGTGCTAGATGCGTGGCAACATCAGGGACAACACGCTACATGTGTGTTATACACGTGTTAATTGTCGATCTGTTGTGATTCTAACACGTAACCTGTGAGATGGGTCTTCTTTCTATAAAACTAAAGCTTGTTCGTTGATGTGATGGAAGGTATTGCAAATATAGTGATTTGTCACAACGATGAGATTATACGAAATACATATGATGGAGGGAGTTTTGCGTATGAGAATCCATTTTCGTCTGTAGTTCCATGCACTATGACGTTGTGGAACTATAGTATGGTCTCTATCAAAGCATAGAGCGTGATATTTTAAAGGTGAGAAATATTCTTTACATGAGTCCAGTTATCGTATTTGTCGGCTTAATACAGTTAGAGATTATGCCAATCATTGACAAAATAAGTATTCAGCAGATGTTTCATATTCACCAGCAAACTTAGGTGCAACATCCAAGGATTGAGTTGTATATTGAGTTTGAACATATAACTGCGGATGAAATTCAACACGACTTAGACGTGCAAGATGATAGAGTTGAAGCGTAAGAAGGAATAAACAATGATAGCGAAGAGGAGTTCAAAGCTATGTACAAAGTCGATGACGAGAACAAGGACGGCGATGGGAGAGGTGAGGTAGTCACGAAAACTTTAATGGTTCCACTCACAATCATTCAACCCATGGACGTTCTACCTTTTATGTGTAGCTTGGATCTTGATGCTATGCATGCACCGGAGTTCCCTAAATATGCGAACCAAGGTACATGAGGAGTGGGTAATATGTTTTCGTTAATTTTTTTTTGGACGGATCGATGAGCGACTATTCTATAGGTGTTGTTAATCCTGAGGACGGGGAGTTCAAGATCGGAATGGAATACAATTCTAGAAAATCGGTCATCGCGACAATTTAGAGTTACACTATCTCCAGAGAAGTCGATTATGTTGTTTATAAATCCAAGCCATAAATGCTCTATGCAAAATGCAAGACTTATGGATGTGGATGCGATCGGCTTATCTGAGACAACTTGATACAGAAGAAAGTTTGTTGAGAGATTTGGAGATACAACGGGAGGCACATGTGTTCCATGGGAACGATTTCACAGGATCACTCTAATTTGGACTCGTACACGATTGCTGAAGCTATGAAGTCATTGGTTGAATCTAACCCATTCATAAAGGTGAAATCTATAATTGCGGAAGTTCAGGCAAGGCTCAACTACACCATTAGTTACCGAAAGCAAGGTTTGGTTGGCAAAGCAGAAGAGAATAGCCAAAGTTTTCAGTGGATGAAAAGAATCTTACCAAACTTTGTCATTGTGGTTCTCGACAATGGTTCAAAAGATGTCTGGTTCATAAGTTCAAATAGAAACACGACCCCTGTATAACGGGAGTCAAGAGGTGGACGGTGTTAGGATATTTCACCGAATATTCTGGAATTTCAATCCATGCATTAGAGCTTTCAAATATTGCATGCCGCTGGTTCAAGTTGACGGCACCCACCTTTACGAAAAATATAAAGGTTGCCTTTTGGTTGCAATTGCGCAATATGAGAACCAAAACATTGTGCTGATTGTTTTTGCCATCGTGGAGGGAGAGACCGCTGATGTGTGACACTTTTTCCTCAATAATTTACGAAGGTTTGTTGTTGGAAGAGACAGCATAGGTATAGTCTCTGATCTTCATGAGTCAATCCGAAAATAAAAAAATTACTACATAGAATGAAT
>NC_029791.2:8669267-8676929 GCF_000816755.2 Arachis ipaensis | reverse complement strand
AAAAACACTGCTATTATAACAATAATAAAAAAAGTAAAAATCCTCATAAAAATCTACAAAAAATAAATCAAATTATTAACTATACTAATATTGCTAATAATAATATTAATAAAAATAATTACATTTAACATATAACTAAATAACAAGCTCTAAATTAGTGAAAATAATAAACTTACATAATTATATTGTCCAAATAGTTGATAATATGTTCTGTCGCTGACGTATAATCACGTACCATTTTTACTAAACACGCGTTTAAAATTTCTTATTTATAAATCTCACATCTAATACACTAAAATACTCTCAAAAAAATACTCACTGAACTAAATACTCTCAATTCTCTTTACAATGTGTTGAACGAGTGAGGAGGGGAGCTGGGTGGGAGGCTTTAAAAGCCAGCCTCTGTGTCTTCGCATGTTCCTGGAGCAACAGCTGCTTCTTGCATGCAAACATCCTGGCACCACGTAAGTAATGTGTTGATCAAAGAATCTCTGAGAAGTTGCAGATTCCTTGAAAAAAGCAAGCAAATCTCTGATAAAATTAGTGCAACACGTAGCATCTATGTTGAAACAGCTACTTCTACCACATACATCATGCTACCTGCGTGTTGATGGGAATTTGCCAAGTGTCCCAATTTCATGCAAAGTCTAGTTTGAATTATAGCAAAATGTTAGCTATGTGTTGGTATAGAAAATATTGTAGCTCCACATTGTGGCAAAACCCACCATTATAAAATATAACTGTACAATACACAATTATTGTGCATAAAAAAAATAATTTCTGTTGAATTGTATAAGATTCTTGATCAATTTGAAAATAAAAGGTTGATTAATATAATCTATGAAAGATTATAAAGGATTAAATTGGGATTCAAAAGATCAGATTCTTAAAAATATTTTTTTAAAATATAACTATTTTTTAATTATAAAATAAAAAATATTTATTTCTAAACAAAAATGGTTCTAACTTTAATTTTCGAAATCCTTTTTTTTGTCGTGGGCAAGTTTGTCGTACCCCTCAGCAAATCTTGTCATTTTCACAAAGTTCACCACCTCTCTTGGCGAACTTCATGTAGGTTCACCAAATATAAAATCCTGTGTTTCCCTCTCATTTTCACTTTTCACCTTTTCACTTTATCACTCTTCCTCACTCTCATCCTCTATTCTCTTGTAAGACTTTTCATTTCCGGCATTTTTAATAACAACAACAACAACAAAGCCTTGTCCCACTAGGTGGAGTCGGCTATATCGATCAAACGACGTCATTGAGATCTATCATGTATCATGTCTACAGAGAGACCGTTTACGTGTAGATCTCGTTTGACCACTTTATGGATGGTCTTCCTAGGTATTCCTCTACCTTTCACCCTTGTCCATCTTCTATCTCTTCCATCCTCCTAACTGGGTGCTCTGTCGGTCTTCTTCTCACATGTCCAAACCACCTAAGACGCGATTCTACCATCTTTTCCACAACAGGTACTACTCCAACTCTCTCTTATATCTTCATTTCTTATTCTATCCAGTCGCGTATGACCACTCATCCATCTCAACGTCTTATCTCTGCCACACTTAACTGATGTTCGTACTTCCCTTGGGCCGCCCAACACTCTGTACCATTAAGCAAAGCCAGTCTGATAGTATTGTGATAGAATTTACCTTTAAGTTTTAAAGGCACTTTTTTGTCACATATAAAACCAAATACACTTCACCATTTTGACCAACCTGCTTAGATCCTATGATTTACATCTTTTTCAACAATTTCTCCATTATCTTGGGTGCATTAAAACTTTTAACTTTTCATATAATGTTTTCTCTAATTTTCACCTCTGTATTAGGATTTTTTCTTCGACAGCCAAATTTACACTCCATATATTCCATCTTGCTATGACTTATGCGCAGATCATACACTTATAGAGCTTCTCTCCATAAATCCAACTTCTTATTTAGGTCTTTCAAGACTAATGTGAAAAGGTATAGACTTAAGAATGATCTCTGGTGTAATCTTATACCAATAGAAAATTCCTTTATCACACAACTTTGAGTCTTCACACTAGTTGTAGCCCCATCATACATATCTTTAATTGCACGAATATATGCGATTTTTACTCTCTTCCTTTCCAAAACCTTCCATAAGACCTCCATTGGCAGTGCACCCTATCATACGCTTTTTCCAAATAAATAAACACCATATGTAGATCCCTTTTATTACTACGATACCTCTCCATCATCCTTCTTAAAAGGTATGTAACTTCAGTGGTAGATTTGTCTGGCATAAAATCAAATTGGTTCTTTGTTACTTGTGTCTCTTGTCTCAGCTTCCGTTCTATCACCCTTTCCATAACTTTATAGTACGACTCATGAGTTTGATTCCTCTATAGTTTTTGCAACTCTGTATATCCCCCTTATTCTTATAGACAGGTACCAAGGTGCTCTTTCTCCACTCATCTGGCATCTTCCCTAACCTTAAAATCTCATTAAAAAGCTTGGTTAACCAACTGATGTCTTTCTCTCTAAGGCCCTTCCAAACTTCAATCGGAATACTATCGGGTCCTACTGCCCTGCCATTTTCATCCGCTTTAAAGCCTCTTTTATCTTGAAGTCTCGAATCCTTCGGTAGTAGTCAAAGTTTTGATCTTCTTCCCTCGTACATAACCGACCAAGGCTCAAAAGAGTCTTATATCCTTCATTAAATAACTCATAAAAGTAGCTCTTCCACCTTTCATTGATCTTCTCATCTTGAGTCAAAACCTCTCAATCTTTATCCTTTATGCACTTAACCTGATTCAAGTCTCTCTTTCTTCTTTCACGGCTCTTTGCGATTCTATATATACATTTTTCTCCCTCCTTCATGCCTAAAGACTAGTATAGACCCTCATATGCTCTTGTTCTTGCTTCACTTACAACCACTTTTGTCTCTTTCTTAGCTTCCTTATATTTTTCCCAATTATATGTATTGCGGCACAATGACCACTCTTTAAAGCACTCTCTTTTTGCCTTTATTTTTTCTTGTACACTCGTATTCTACCACCATGACTTCTTGTCTCTTGGTCCTATCCCTCTAGATTCACCAAAACTTTTTTTGTTCTTCTAATGATTTCTGTCATCTCGCTCCACATCCACTACCACCGTCCTTGGATTCTTCGTATGATATCTTTTCCTCAACTCTTTCTCAATGCAAAAATCCATGACGAGCATCCTATATTGTGCTGTTAAACTCTCTCCCAAAATAATTTTATAAATGCAAAATTTTCGGTCGACACTCCTCAATAAGAAGAAGTCGATTTGAGAGCTTGTCATACCACTCTTATAGGTTATAAGATATTCGTATCTCTTTTTAAAACATGTATTTGCGATGAGAAGGTCAAAGATTGAGGAAAAGTCTAAAATAGTTTTATCCTCGGTATTGACTACCCCAAAACCATGACCTTCGTGAATACTTCCATACCTAGTCATTTCTCTTCCAACATTGCCATTTAAATCTCTTCCTAAGAAAATATTATCTTCTCAATGTATGTCTTGGACCAAACTCTCTAGATCGTCCCAAAATCTTATCTTATGTTACTCGTCTGAACCCACTTGCGGTGCATAGGCGCTAATCATATGAAACGTACCTCCTTCCACCACAAGTTTGATAGAGAAAATCCGATCACTCACACTGTTGATGTAACACCCTACCACACAGAGTCTTATGCTTAAGTCATAAAACTGAGGTGATGATGTAGTAAGACCTATAAAAATAAAATATATATATATATATAATATAGTTGAAAAAGTTTTATATCTAGGAGCTTTTGAAGAAAAGTTTAAAACAAAAGTGGTAACACCCACGTAAACAAAAACTTGCTACGAAGAAACGTAAGATATATGTGTATGAATAATAAAAAACAAGGTGGAGAATTTATATACATACATAGTTATAAACAAATATATGACCCTGAGTCCAAAGAGTTCTTCGCTTCATCAACGTCTCTAGAATATAGAGTGTACTTCTCAACCTGCATCTGAAAAACAATAATATTGTATGGAATGAGAACCGGGGGTTCTCAGTATAGTTAAGGTGCCCACATATATAATAAATAAAGTTCCAGAAAAGCCAGAGGCAATCCTAGCACGCCGACACTCAGATTATAAAACTTAAAGAACTAAAACAGAAACCATAAATTAGGGTGGTTCTCTAAGGCTTCTTAAACTTAACCAATTCCTTAAACCTAACTAAAACTTAATTAGAACCCTGAAACTCTCCGCCTTTCCTCCGTTACTCCATCTCCGGTGAAATTACAAAGACAAACAAATAGACAATGACAAACACAGGTAAGATGCAAGTAATACAAATAGCGAGTATAACAATTAGCATATTATAATCACTTAGGCAATCCCAATTAATGCACAATCAAACAAAATCATACAAATGCATATGATGAATGTTTATCCTATTGGTCGTGAGCTCATGTGTCAGTTAAGTCGCCAAACTCCGATACATCTGGTAGCTAACCCAGACATTTGTTTCTAGGTTGTGCATCTCTAAGCTAAAAAATAAACCATGGGAAGAAACCCAAGCTGACATGGGAGAGACAACACCCTAAGCTCAATAATATCCATGGAAAAAATTCCAAGCTGACATGGGAAAGATAGCACCCAAGCTCAATATTATCCATGAGACGAATCCCAAGCTGACATGGGGGAGACAATACCCCCAAGCTCAATAATACTCAATTATTAGCTCACATATGCATCTCCGGCATAATATTACCGCACTTCCTCAATAAATCATAATCACTTAATCGTTAATCATATATTTCATTATTCTCAATATTACATTACTTTCTTCATTGCCTCATACACCACTTTCATCATCTTATCAATTCGAGTACCATCTCCTTCGACCATTAATTAACTTTCTTCAACTCCAAGTTAGTTACTTCTTCCTAGATTAACCTCTTCACTATACCTCAACTAGCATTTAGGGTCTAATGGAGTAAAAATAGAGGTTTAAAGGTTTAAAATCATGTTTTTCATCAAAATACTCATTCCAACTTACACACACACATATCAAAACACACCAAAACATACCTCATCACTCCACATTCATAATATAACACTCTTACATACAACTCCATCAAACTCAACTCCAATAATCGACAAATCTCATGTTCACACATTAATATATTACCATCATTCATATCATCAACCTACATAACAACATTCCCTATTCAACCCACACAACATAACTCAAAATCAATCTTCAACGCTCAACCCACACAACATAACTCATAATCAATCTTCAACACTCACATGCATACATATATCAATTCTCAAATTCATTGCACACAATTCTCAATTTATCAATATTCATATACTCTTCTTTATTTTTTTCATTCATCACCGTCAAAATCACCATTCATCAACCTAGTTCACCAACCACAATCACATTCACATCATGATTCATTAAATCTAATCAATCATCCTCAATTCTACATACATTGTCAACTAAATCACTAAACATGCTCCAAACTCGTAATTCAACTTATCCTAGGTCGTCTAGCCTAAGTTTTCACAAGACTATATATTAAATACAAGAAACCCAAACCATACCTTGACCGATTTTTCGATAAACCCGGAACACCTCAAGTGCTCCCGCACTACAGCCCCTCACCAACGAACCTAGCTTCCAAAATTTATCTCGAGTTTCCATATCCTCAAATTGATTCCACTTCACAACTAATTTCCAATCTAACATCATATTACCACGAATATCAACATAGAGTTCATTTACTCAACAACTCACCAAGAGGTTAAGGGTGCTTACCTTGCCCAAAGCTCAAGTGAGCTAAACCTAACAAAAACCCGCAAGCTAAATCAAACCTAAACATCGAAATCATACAAAATTCAACATGCATTCACATTGAATTTCAAAACTGAAGTGGGAAAATCTGGGTGAGAAAGATTGAATTTCTTACCAAATTGGTTACTGGACTTTGTAGAGAATTTCAAGACAAATGTGTGGCCGCTGACGGCTCGTCAATCGAAATTTCGGATCAAAAGTTACAAGGATTTGAAATTCAAGAGCAAGGGTTTTGTTCTTCCCCCTTTGCTCTCCTTGTGTTCAGCGTGAAAGTGGCAAGAATGAAGGAGAATGGTGGTTGTTTGGCTTTATATATTATGGGCCATGTGTCCGGTTTGGGTCTGGTCCAATTGGTTCGGCCCATTGGCCCAATCTTGAGACAAATTCTTTAAAATTAGTGTTAGAATTTTTATTTTAATTATTCTACCTCATTAAACTATAAGATCTCATTTTCTAATTGCTTTGATTAATAATTAATTTATTGGTTAGTTATTTACTAATTTATTTTATTTATTGTGTTATTTGAACTAATTATGGTTTAGAGTAGCCAATGAGTAATAGCTCAAATGGCATAGTCTCCCCATACTCAATTAAGAGGTTGCGGGTTCGAGTCTCCTATCTTTGGTAAAAAAAAAAATTATGGTTTAGAGTAAAATTATAGTTTATGGTTTAAATATTTAGAATTTTTAGATTGATTTTCAATGTGTTTGATAATTAGTTAGTTGATTTTAAATTATTTTTTATTTAGATTAATGTTTCAATTGAACTGATTATGGTTTAAGAATTAAATTATATTTTATGGTTTAGGTACTTAGATTTAGTTTGAACACGTTTGACAAAAAGTGAGTTAATTTGAAATTATTTTTATTCTAATTTATTCTATTATAGTGTAGTTTCATGGCGCAAAACATATTAGAATATGAGCAGGGACGGTTCCAAGTGTAACATTGTGGCCCTACTAAAAATGGGGCTTTTTCGGACGAATTTTGAGTCAAAATTGAAATAAATTTCGAACAAATTAGAGACAAATTTTTTTCCAAACAAAATTGGGACGAATTTTTTTTGTCCCAAAAAGCCTTGTTGCTAATTTACATTTTGTCTGAAATTTCGTCCGAAATTTTTTTCAGACGATTTTGTGACAAATTTCGAATAGGCATTTATCTGCTAGATTTCTAACTATTATGATGTATTTTAGACGAATTTCAGACAGATTAGCCAACATAAAGATAACGTATTTCAGACAAATTTCAAACAAAAAAATATACTTTATTTCAGACAAATTTCTAATGAATTTAGTCAAATATAACAAATTTTTTTGAACAAATTTTAGACAAATCAAATATTTCTTTTCAATTAAATTTCAGACAAATTTAATTTACATGAATTTACGTATTTGAAACAAATTTCATACAAAATAAAAAATTATTTTCGCACAAATTTTTTACAAATTTAATATAATATTTCAAATAATTTTCATACAAAATAATTTGCTATTTAATATATAAATATTTTATAAAATAAATTGTATTCGATTTGCTTTCTATATTAAGATCATCATAATCATTTTTTCATATTACATCATCGAAATTATAAACACATAATAAAGTCATGAAAAAGCCAATTACCATAAAAAGATTAAAAAAATATTTATTATTAAAATACTTGTAAATAAATGTAATCAAACTAAAATAAAAAAAAATAATTAAACTAAAACAAATAAAAAAAAGTCTTTAAAAAGGTCAAATATCATGAATAAAATAAAATGTACTAACTAATTCACCTAAAAATTACTTAATCTAAATCAGAAAAAACATATACTCC
>NC_029791.2:8659882-8665202 GCF_000816755.2 Arachis ipaensis | reverse complement strand
TCATCGAAATTATAAACACATAATAAAGTCATGAAAAAGCCAATTACCATAAAAGAGTTAAAAAAATATTTATTATTAAAATACTTGTAAATAAATGTAATCAAACTAAAATAAAAAAAATAATTAAACTAAAACAAATAAAAAAAGTCTTTAAAAAGGTCAAATATCATGAATAAAATAATATGTACTAACTAATTCACCTAAAAATTCCTTAATCTAAATCAGAAAAAACATATACTTCAGACATCAATCACTCATGTTATCATCCTCATCATCACTAGAGCCTGTCCCAAGCTCATCATCCGCAAGAACAGACATGGTTGAAGGAAGTGGGAGATTCAACTTTTTATACAAAGCATGAAGTGTCTTTTCAGTAGAACCAATTCTTTTCTGTTGAGCTTTTAGTTGACGTCCTTGATCTTTTAACTTATGCTCAGCATCATTCAACTTAACCTTTTGCTCTTCATTGATCATTTCTTGCTCCTTTGCCTTTTCTTTCCACATGTGAAGTTCTTGCTCAATATTTAGATTGTCTTTGGATATCTCTGAGCAATTTCTGGAATCCAACTTTGAATAGAGATCTAAACTAAAAGAACCTAAACCAAAAGCAGCTTTCTTTTTCTCCTTTGTCACAACTTCATTCCAAATAGTGTAATCATCTGGTATATCTAGGCCTTCCTTAGATGCCTCAACATCTCCCTCATTATCCAAAGATAAAGCTACTTGAGAAAGTTCTGTCTTTCACTTTTTAAATTCGCCTTACAAAACCAATTAATTTTAATCACAACTAAATATGCCATGAATAAATACTAACATATAGTGAAAATTATTTTTGAAAATGACAAAAGAAGAAGAACAAACTAGCATCACATACAATGACTTTCTCAGAATTGTAAGTACAAATTGCATGATTCTTTTTCTCTGTTATTATTAAGACATTAAGTGTGTTTGGGAGTTATGAGGAAAGGAGAGGTAAGGTTAAGGGTAAGATGAATTATACTAGGGATTAACATGGCATTTGTTTGGGAGTTTAAAATAGACTAATGTTGGGTTATGAAATCTCCACTTTGAGTGAACTCTAAAAGTAATTAGATGGAAATTGTTGGGGGAAGTATAAGCGTTTTTCCCTCTCTTCTCTTAAATCTTACTTACAAGCATACACACCCTAAGGAATGTCTTGTCTGAAGCAGAAAGGCCACTGATTAAATTTTTTAAAAAGAGGACTGAAAGATAAGCAAAAGATATGACAATAGATTGAGTGAATTAGATGAGTGAATTATAAGTAACAAATTTTAAGAGCAAATTAATATAATTATATTCACAAATAAATAGATTGAATGACTCATTAAAAATTGTATTTTTGAAGGACTTTGAACCTAGGTAAGAAAAACAAGCGCTCTGTTTTTGTTAGCTTGTATTGGTAAACATGAAAAAATTCTTAAGTTCTGAACTCCTCAAATTTTTGGAGAAAAGCCAACCAAATTCAAATAATTTATTATGTGATCAGTTTTAGAACATAATATTAGAATTGGCAAAATAAAATGTAATCACAACTAGTAAAGTAACCAACATGACTTTATTAAAATTGAAGTTAATCATTAAGCAAATAACTTATCGAAATCAGTTATCCTCATTCCATTCTTCCTAATAAAAATTAGAAATTGAGCACAAGCACCACTTTCGCATTGAGCTGCTGGTCCACTTAAATTAAAAATTGTATTTACTGCATTTGTGTCCTATTGGCTATTAATGAAAGACTTTATAAACCACTTGTAATTCAAAATTTTCATTCTAAAAAGCTAATTAGCACGAGAAAATATTGATCAAATTTTTTTCTTAGTAATGGTTAGTATTTCTTTCTTTCTTTCTTTCTATAATCATGTTGATTAATTCAAAATGTTTGGGACATAATACAAGCACAAATCAAAGAAGGATTTAGAACAGCGACACAGATTGAAACTATTAGCCATGTTTGTCAAAGACATGTGAATTTCAAGTTAAAAGTTCTTATGAAAAATTTGTAGCAGCATCAGAACTTGTTCAGCAGATTGGCCAATAAAAGCCTTAATAATAAATACATAACATTTCTTAAACCTCAAACTAAATCTAGTAATCTACTATTAATAGAAAAACAAATTCCATCATATTAATAAGTTTAAGACTCACTATTAGTCAAAAGGGAGAATAATAATATTTTGCTGGGAATAAATTTGTTACTTATAATTCACTCATCTAAATTGAGATTTGCTCTTTACTAGTGAAACCTCATGGGTCTTATGTTATTGAGATTCGGTGATGAGTGATGACACTGAAAAATACGAGGGGTTTTAAGCCATTATTCTTAGATTTCTACTACAGCAAATTTTAGGAAATTTATTAGTGTTCAAGCCATTTAATCTTTAAGTAGCTACAACATATAAATCGAATACAAAGCATCACATAGGCATTCAATCAAACATGTGATGTGCAATTCAGAAATTTAGCATAATCAAACAATTTTCAGCAGCATTCAACTCATAAAAGCCATAATCCAACATTTACAAGTTAACAAAGATCTAATAAACTAATCCTAACCTATCTTAACCACTTAAATCCACTAACAACATGAAAATTCTAACTAACTAACTAATTAAAGAAAATAGACTGGAAAGCATAGCAAAGAGAGAACCTGAGGTGATGACTAGGGTTCTTGAAGCAAAGACAGGGAAAAAGAACAAAGTTGAGTAACAAATACTGTTCACAAAAATTAGAACCTTGCAGAGGACGCACAAAGAGAAGAGGAGGCACGAACAATCTAGCAAAGGGGCAGTGTCTGAGGCTGACAGGGGCGCGGGTTCTGAGACCGGCGAGGCGAACACATGCAGGAGGCGGAGCGGTTGTTCAGAAGTGAAGGCTGGTACCTGGGATTGCGATTGACGATGGTGGAGGTGGTCTGAGGTGCGAGATTGAAAGCTGGAGTGGTGGATGTCTGAGACCAGAGACAGGAGGCAGAGCAAGAGCGGCCAAGCACGAGCGACAACGCACAGATAGAGGCAGAGCACGCAGAAGGAGCGCGAAGCACAAGCGGCAACCACAGACCGGAGGCAGAACTCGCATAAGGAGGGAGAAGGAGATGAAGAACTGACCACGAAACGGTAAAACCAAAAGACCGTTCTAATAAAAGGTTTAGTTTTTGGCAAGTTAACCTAGGTATGTTGCTGTGATACGAGGGAGAAGCACTCAAAAACTAAAATTTCCTAAATCTAAAAGGCGGTTTTGATAAAGTTTTGATTTTTGGCGCAAAGTAAATAATAAGTGGCATTGAAATAACTGTGTATAGCAAATATTTTTTTAATTTGATGGTTGCCCCACCAAAAGTACCCATTTCGTTGGTGCCAAGCACACAATAGCTTTCCCCACCAGAACTTTCAATTAATGTGCGCGCCTCCTCAGATGACAACTAAATCCATTTTGCTGGTGCTTTGTGACGACTAAATCCATTTTGCGGGTGCTTTGCGAACAATGGCCTTGCGCATTTTCGTAAAACTTTCTCTGCATGCGTATTATGGGAATTAATATATTTTATTTATTTATTTATATAAAAAAAGCCTGCATAAATAAGCTCTAACGTACCTATTAATCTAATTTTTAAAAATATGTATAATAATAAATGAGATGTTAATCAGTATGATGATTATTTCATATTTTGATTAAGAGGTTTTGGAATTGAGTCTTAAAAATAAAAAATGTACCGTTTTATAAGTTATATATAATTATTCAGATGGAATACGGACGAATTATAGTTTTTGTCCAAAATGTGTTGCTAATCTGTATGAAAATTTTGGCGCCATCTAAAAAAATTTGGGACAAAATTTAGACAAATTTAAGACAGAATATATTATTCCAATATCTCCACTAAAAATTGTTCAACATTTGTCTCAAATTTGTCCGAAATGAAAAAGTCATTCAGATGGAATAAATTTCGTTTGAAATTTTCGTCCGAAAAAATCCTATTTCTAGTAGTGTGGGGCAAGTGCCCCCTCTATAATTTGGAGTTTTTTTTAGTAGTATATGATAATAATATTTATTTGCCCCCATTAGATTTTTAAATTTGACCCCACAACAATTTTTTACTCAACTTTTAGTACTTAATCGTCAATTTAAGAATTTCATATTAGATATTCGTTGAAATGATCAATTCTCATATTTAAATGAAATTAGTATTCTTTCTTAGAGTATTATTTATCTTCTTTTAAAATTAGCTTTAATTTTTGCGTAGCAACTCCATTAATTGAAAGAACTTTTTTAACTATAAATATCAATAAGAGTCTATTTCTAATTGTGTTGGGAAGTGAATTTTTGAATAATTGTTTAGTAATATATATAGAAAGAGAGAAATTTTGATGGTAGTGTTAAAAAAAATACTTAATTTTTTTTAAAAATATAAAACCTAAAACAATAGAATTCTAAATGATATATTATTATTTAAATTACTATTTTAGTAAGTATTCTTTCTTAGAGTATTATTTATCTTCTTTTAAAATTAGCTTTAATTTTTGCGTAGCAACTCCATTAATTGAAAGAACTTTTTTAACTATAAATATCAATAAGAGTCTATTTCTAATTGTGTTGGGAAGTGAATTTTTGAATAATTGTTTAGTAATATATATAGAAAGAGATAAATTTTTATGTTAGTGTTAAAAAAATTACTTAATTTTTTTTAAAAATATAAAACCTAAAACAATAGAATTCTAAATTATATATTATTATTTAAATTACTATTTTAGTATTTTAATTGGTATATTAGATATTTTGAAGGCTAACCGTATTTTACAATAATAAAATATAATCATAACAATAATCATGCTATATGTACATAAAAAATAACTACTCATATAAAATATATATTAAAATACAAAATACACATTGAAAATAAGTTAAACAATAATGTATTTATACACAACTATATAATAGTTAATAGAAAATTTAATATTTAATTTTTTTGTGTATATATTATTTTTAGGGCAAATCACAATAATAAGCTAAGGGGAGTAAAATTTTACACGAATTAGCCAAAACGAAAACTGCTTCATGAATCCACCAATGCACGTTTATATGTAGTTCGAACCAGCTAAATTCGAACTCCATTTCTACATAATTCGAACCAGCTGGGTTCGAATTATACACAAACATACGCACACACTAATTCGAACCAGTTAGGTTCGAATTACACACAGTAATTCATGATATAATTCGAATTATGCTGTTAAAAAATTAATAATTTATTAAAAAAATTTATTAAAAAATTTATTAAAAAAATTAATAATTTAAAAATTAAAAA
>NC_029791.2:8649922-8657097 GCF_000816755.2 Arachis ipaensis | reverse complement strand
CGATATATGTATTTATATACAAATATATAGTGATTAATAAATAATTTAATATTTAATTTTTTATGTACACATATTATTTTTATTATAAAAATTATTGTCATATTATATAAATTTTGCCCCCACTATCAAAATTTTCTAGATCCATCACTAGGTACAAGGATACTTTTTATAGACGAGATCAGAATGACCATATTGCTGGCAGACTAGGACGAGCGGTATACTTTAAAATTTATCTTTTTCATATGTTTGAAATTTATCTTATTACTTGTGGACTCCATTTTATTTGACTGATTGATTTTTTTTTTGTAGGCACCCTCGACTATTGCATATTGGTGAGACCATGACTGAGCATTGGTCTCTGTTTTCATTGAAAGATGGCGACCTGAGTCCCATACTTTTCACTTGCCATGTGGAAAGATGACCATCACCCTGCATGACGTGGCGTATCAGTTGGGACTCAACATTAATAGAAATCCAGTCAGTGACCGCATCGGTGAGTGGGAACAGTTCTATAACGGACGATTTATTGAGGACCTTTGTCAGGAGCTGCTAGGTGTTGTTCGGCCCCCATGATAGACAGTCACAAAATAAGTGGACTGTCAATCTTACTTGGTTTTAGAATATTGTTTGCGAGCAGTTGGAAGAGCATCCGACAGAGGAGCGCTTGCTGCATTACACCAGAGGATACATCATACAGATCATCGGCGGCATTTCGTTTTTGGATGCCTCTGACTCTCGGGTGCATATGAGGTGGTTGCCTCTATTAGATGACCTTGATCGATATGGGACGCTATCATGGGGGGTAGCTGTATTGGCATGACTTTACCGCCAGATGTGTCGTTCCATAGATTATCATAAGCAGAACCTAGGTGGATGCAATGATTTGCATCTCTCTTGGGCATATCATCATATACCTTTGTGTCGACCGGATGCATTTGACCAGCGTCGATTTTTCCTGATTGACAGGTATGTTTATTATTTTTTTTTTATATTATTTCTTAAGCTAACGAAATAGTTTTGTGATTTCTAAATATTCGTTGATGTTATAGGTGGGTGGGGTTAGAGCCACCTAATGATAGGGTTGACATCAAGCTTTGACAGTGGAGGAATGTCCTCAATGGGATTGGTATCTATAACGCAAGTCATAAACATTTAAGACTTGTAATTGAAAATTAAATAACTTTTCTTTGTGTATATCTTGTTTCTTAGTATCGGTGAACAGATTGACTAGACGCCATATGCTGACCCATTCATCCAGAATATAGTTCCACAAGGGATCGCTCAGTCTGAAGTCTCTGCTGCAATAGTATGCCCGCTGATGTGCTTTGCCATCGTCAAGTGGCATCAGGTAGACTGCGTTGTGCGTCAGTTTGGTGGCCTCTAGCACATTCTGACCAGGCCACTGAACATCGACGAGATGCATGGGCACGATGGAAGATTCGGCTAAGGCAAGTGATACCCTGATTTCTTGGGGGGGTGGCATGAGATATAGGTAGCTCGAAGAGGACACGAACTCCATATAGTTCATGCATTTGATTTGTGTCCATCACAACAATATTTGCGATGATACTTTCAGTGGGCGCACATAGAGTTGGTTGGTCAGAGCGACCAGCAGTTGGTGGTTGGAGAAGTTGTGCCAGATGATCTCCAGATCCGTCATTCGGATGCTACAGATTTCCATTAGCCAGAGAATGGGGAGATTCCCCAGGTGCGGCCTCGAAGAGGGAGAGGGAGACGAGGTAAAGCTCGTCCTAGGTGTGGGGCTACAGCAGCTGGCCATGACAGAGTTTCTGTGAGCCCACCGGCAGATATAGCCGAGGCACATCAGGATGAGCATGGTGAGTAGGTGGTTAGAGAGTTTTCAGGACGCATCCATAGAGACTATTTGACACTTGGGCCTCCAAGTACTTCATAGCTATCAAAGGCCAAGCCCAGTCATCAGGGTTTTATTGCATGGACGGGGACTAAGGATCAATATCATATTCTTTTGATCCACAGTTCTCACCCCCTCAAACAACAAAAATAATGAGTGAACTCCTTATGCAACTTCGAATATGTTACATTAACAAGCACTTTCTTCAAGTCCTTGTTCTTGAAGCGTGTCATGAAGTTGGCAGCAATGTGTCTTGCACAAAATGCCTGGAAGACATACGGCAGTTTTCATACACTTTTATCGACGTTCAACACGGCATCAATTGTTTTGCGCTTGTCTGAAACCACCAAGAGGCCTAGCTGGGGTGTCACATATTGCCTCAAATAAGAAAGGAAAAATGACCAAGCCTCACTCTTGACTACGGCAAATGCAATAGGCAATATGTTTGATGTGCCATCTTGAGTAATAGCCATGAGCAAAGTACTTCCGTATTTACCATACAAGTGGGTTCCATCAATGAAAATAAGTAGTTTGCAGTGCTTAAAAGTCTCAACACACGAAGAAAACGTCCAGAACACCCGATGAAGCATGACACTATCGATTGAAGTAGGCCAAGGCTGTGTTACAAATTGCACCTAAATACTTAAAAAACCCTTAATTGTTATAACATATAAGTGGTGACTTAATTAAGCACTTATAAGTAACAACGATGTAATGAATCTTACTAGGTAAGTACATCTGCATTGCAAATAACCAATGAAAAAGATCGTTGTATGATTCTTCCCAATCTCCATATATTCTAGCAATGACTCTCTGCTTTGCAAGCTAAACCTTTCTGTACGACACTTGTAACTAAAGTAATTCTCTATACCTCATTGCAGAAGTCTTATGCTGATGGTTGGATCTATTTTGACCATTGTGAATATGTGCTAAGCAATCACCTTCGAGTCTAACATTCCATGGTCTTGGCCCATTGGTATTCGAATGCAAGTATGAGGACCAATGTATCTCCTCACCTCCCACTTTTTCTTGCTTTCAGAGATAAGATATGTATATGTTCCATTGACAACCATAACTAAATTGGATATATTGTATAACATACTTTAACTGGTCACTCTCTAGTATCTTATACTTCACACCCCTCCTAATGTTATATGTCTTAACTGCCATAATTACTTTCTCTCATTGTTTTCATACTGTTATCCAATTTCAAACTCATTGATAGGATCATCCTCAAGGCCTCCTTGACTAAATAAACAATCTAAAGTCATTGCCTTAAGATTTAATGAGAAAAAGTGATCTGACCGACATATGATCAAAAAATGGTAGGCTTTGTTAGTACAATTTGTGTGTCACCGTAGTAGTTCATCTCAGCCCCTCATTCGGAATTTCAGTTGGTTTAGCCTCAGCATCTTCACTGTCATCGGGGTTAACTTGATAGGGATCCATCATCGGGTCTCTAATAGCAAGACCCTCATGACTTTCAACATCAACTTGCATCATACCATCATTAGAATCTTTGACATTTGACCCCTCTTGACTACTTTCAAGTAGCATATTTAAGTCAACCATCGTCCTTCTAATATTTTTCCTAACCGCTCCACTTAAAGGGGTTTCATCAACAGTATCCGCAGAAGTTCCTTCACCCAAGTCGACTAGAAAAATAAATAATTCCAACAAATGGACATTTGTCCAATGTGTTGTCAGACCCTAATAAGACGTATATCTTTGTCATCACGTAACCGATACCTAATTTACGAAAACATAAAATCTTATCAAAACCATTATCAAATAAATAAATACCAAAATAATAATAACAATTGTAATTTATGATATACCTTTTGTAAAATAAAGTGTTATTTACTTCGGACGGGTATCTGTAATATTTTTTTTTAATTCTTTTTGTGTGTTGTCTAATAGTATGCAATATCAAATTCTTCAATGCTATTAAACTTTCGACTTTAGGTAACATATATGTAAATACCGATTCAGCAGAATTAAATACGATAGATATTTCTTCATCATATGTTATTTCACCATTATAATGATTTATAAAAGGTTTAATTATTCTGTTGATTCCTATAGTTTTGCGAAATTTTCAATTAGGTCCCTATATTTTTTTTTTCTTTTAATTGGGTCCTTGCACCAATTTTTTTTTTCAATTTGGTCTCTCCTAGCAGTAATTGGCTTAATTTTATAGGGATCAAACTAAAAAAAATTGGTGCAAAAATCCAAATAAAAGAAAAAAAAGTGTAAAGATCTAATTAAAAAAAATTTGGTGCAATGACCCAATTAAAAGAAAAAAAGTATAGAAACCTAATTAAAAATTTTGTAAAACTATAAAGACTAATAGAATAATTAAACCTTTATAAAATTGTCAATTAGATATAACTATGTATATGTTAATATGTCAGTTTAATACCGCATGTCAAAAAATAACAATCAATTGAAATGTTGTGTCGTAAAATTAAATTAATTTGTAAAAATATACGTGCGAGTCATTTGTACTCCTAAATTTATACGGATAGATCATTTTTGCTCCTAAAATTTTAATGTCTAGTGTACTCACTGAAATTTTAACAAGTCCAGTGTAATCTTGCCATCATTCTTAATTTAACACAAAATGCATTATATTACCTCAAATATTACACTAGAACAAAGCATCTCATTGTCAAAATTTATTTATTTATATTAGCTAAATAAACTCAAGCTTATCAATATATATTCAGTAAAATATTTATATTTACAAAACCTTATAAATAATAGGTAATTGAATCACATAGTTTCACTAATAAAAATATATAACTAGGTACTTGTGCAAAACATATCCACAGTAACAACAAAACTTAGGATATATGTTGATAGTTGAATAGTTGATACAGCAATGGAACACAACACACACAAAATAGTGTAACGGTTTTGTATATTTTCAGTCATAACGTGGTTAGAGGCCCAATTAGAAGCTCAAAAAGGCTAGTAAAAAACAAGTGTTCTTGATTCATGACAAATTTTTAAATAGAGTTTTGATATGCGGCGGATTAATTTTTGAGCAATTAGGCTAAGAAATATCGTAAAAAAAAAAAAAAAGGTCAAGGACAAAGGAGAGGAAAAAAGAGTTGAGTTCTATGAGATATGGGTTAAATTATTAATGATATGGCAATCAATTTGAGTTGGTCGTCACTCGTCTGTTCAAGTGTGAGGTTTGAATTTTATTTTGTACCTACAGCAATTTATTGGCCAACAGAAAACTTTTAAATGAAATTCAGATCTGTAACTAATTAATCCTTGGTCTGTCTGACATTTATTTGAGCCAAGATGTGTCACATTATTCACAGCGTGAAGAATAAGGTTGATTTTTTTTATATAGAAAAAATATTAGTATTTTTGTTGGAAATGAGATTATTTAATATGATTACAGAAGGGTGAATTTTATAGGTAAAAAGTTAACACGCGGACAGAGACGTGTTGAACACGTGGCAACATCTTGACCAACACGTGAGAAACACACTGGCAACAGCTTGGCCAACACGTGAAGAGCGTGTTGAATAATTTATACAATATTGTGATACTTTAAATATCAACTCGAGAAAAAAAATAAAAAATTAACCTAGTATAATGATTTTAATCTTGAGAATGTTTATGATATTAAAATTTCAAAGACTTTTTTATTATAAACCATCACGTGAAAGACTACTTTAGAATTTAACTTTTTCAAAATCTAATTTAGTAACATCTATATATTTTGTTGAAAAGTGTGTTAGATTTAAATCCTAAATATGAGTAGAAAGGGATTATATGAAATATATGGATGATGCCGCATGTGTTTAGTGCGACTGAACGCATAAGTTGATCCAAACAAAAAACCTGAAAAAAATGCCAGTCCCAACAAAAAAAAAAAAGATAAAAGAAGATAATCTAATTCGAAAATAGATAATAACCTAACTTATATTAAGATTTCGGAAACAAATAATGAAACCATTTTTTGTGTAAGTTTTAAACCTTCCAACCTGAAGTTGTTGAGAATGTTCTTTGTTTCTAATTTTATTAGTTCTGATTTTATTATTGGTTTCACATTGGTTTTAAAATAACAATCATGACTTTGGAAAATGCTAGAGAATAATATTTTTATTGAAAAAAAAAAAGAATTAATTGACGTGGTTCAAAGGCAAAATACTTACAACAAAAAATATCAATCACTTTCCATTTGTATAACCTTTTTGGGACCATAGTGAAAAATATTACATGTAAATCGAACATCAATTAAATTAGGGCGAAATAGGTATTTTACATAATTTTAATTTTAAATCCGTTAAATATCAGAGCTTAGGCATAAGGTATCCTAATAATTAGGATCCACAAATGTTAAATAAAAAGATATTGTGAGATAGAATGTGGCATTAGTATACTTGAGAGGACTAAAGGTTGGTATAACCATAGTAGCTAGAATTTCGATTTAATTCTTAAAATCTTCCGGTATTACGATTTTAAATGAGTCAATCGATTTTATAAAATTTTTATTAGGGGTAACGATTTTACGATTTAAATCTTGATAAGATTTTACGTTTTGCGTACTTAATTTGCTTTTTCAATTTTAAGTAAAATCTCGATTTTCTTTACGTTGGGTATAACTATTAATTCATCTCAAGGAAAAACACAATTTCTTTTTCTTGATGTTAGTTTCAAACTCTCAACTAGAACAAAAAAACAGTAAATGTATAAATCATGAGCATTAGCTAAATAAATTATGTGCAAGTAACACCCCAAAACAAAATATACAAGCCTTGCTACTTCACACTTTAACCCCTTTCCAATTCTATTTTCATGAGTTAATTTGAAAACTAGATTATAATATCTAATTTGCATATTCTATGTCATAAACACTGTTATTGACTACATTGTATGCTACGAATTGTGTATAATTATTAATGGTTAAACCATCAGAGGTACAATGCCTTGGATTCTTTTTTTTTTTTCTTTTTCTTTTTTTTTTTAACTTTTTGGAAACCAAGTTTTGGAGTACCAATGTAGTGTGTTTAGATTATGATTTGTCAAACTAAAGTTTGAATAAAAGTGATTTTATAAAATTGATTTTGGATAGAAGTAAATTTGTGTCAATATGATTTATATTTGTAATTCTAAATTGAAATTGATTTTGATAAAATAAATATTATTTGAATAATATTAGTTAAAATCACTTCTAGATAAATAATTAATTAATTACTAAAAAAATATAATATTAAATTATAATATTATTTTTTTAAGTATATTTAATCTTTTTTTTATATTTTTAATATTTTTTTAT
>NC_029791.2:8648988-8649654 GCF_000816755.2 Arachis ipaensis | reverse complement strand
TTTATATGTTTTTTATATAGTATATTTTTAATACTCTTAGTACTCTTTTTTAGTACATTATAATTTTTAACTATTATTATTATTTATGATTAATTTTTTTATTTAATTTATTTTACCTAATGGGATCAATAAATTCTATTATAAAAAGATAATAATAAATATAATACACAAAAATTATAACTATAAAAATATATAATGTCAAATAAAAAAATTAATAAAAAATATAAATAATAAATAATAGAAAAAGAGTTCATATAGTAAAAAATAATAAGAATTTTATAAATAATACAATAACACGTATAAAGAATAAAATTGGTAAAAAAAAATGTTGAAAGTAGTGACTAAAAGTACATTAGTGCAACGGAGAAGTTAGAAATTATTGCTTCTTGTAAACGTAGTTTTATGAACAAAATCACTTCTGCGTTTGTAGAGAAAAAAATTATATACTTTGAGCATGTATCATATATATATACATTGAGCATGTATCATATACCATTTAACCTGGACTATCAACGATCTCATTTATTTGAAGAGTATTAAAATCACCAATTTCTATCAGAACACAGAAAAATATATACATTGAAAACATAATAACAGCTGCATAAGGCAAAAACTTTATAGATCCTATTACTTGTTCGATATCTTATATACACGAAGTAACCAGTA
>NC_029791.2:8645789-8648963 GCF_000816755.2 Arachis ipaensis | reverse complement strand
AATGGAGCATTCTTGGTCAGCAGATGACCAACTAGATGCATCCCTATTCCTCAGCTTCATCCATGAAGATCGATTCCAAAAACCCAAACAAAAAGGACTAAAAAAAAAAATTAACAAATGCCATCAGCTAAATTCTCCATTCTTAAAATACCAGAGAATTAGCCTACAAAAACAAAAGCAAACAAGTGACCATAGAGAGAAGACATATATCCTAGTTCTCTTTTATGTAAAGCTACGTAACTAGCAAACCCAGCGATGCTGATGAAGCTAGTCGAGGAAGGCGCGTTGCGCAGACCGTGAGGAAATCCAACATCCTTAACAAAACTCTGAACGCATCCTTTTTCTCTAATCATCCTTCAACGTTTGCATTATTCCCTTTTGGATCATTGTTCAGGCATTTCAAATCGATAAAACGATGTTCTTGCTCCCCGCCATTGTTGCAGTTCTCCGGTTCTTCGGCTTTTAGGAAATCCAATCCATAATCAGCATCTGATGGAATTTGTTCCATATGGGGCAAACTTCCTAACAACTTGGCATCCGGATTCTCCAATTGATACAAATAGCTGGAAGGGATGTCAGCCTGATGACTGCTGTCATCAGGGAAATTCATTTGACTAAAATCCAGACCTTTATCCATTTGACCAAAATCCAAGGCTTGCATCAATGAAGAGTCCTCAATTGGATTTTTGTCTATATCCCCCAAAAGCTCGTCCACCTGAAATAGCTCATCCACGGAGAAGTTCTTCAAGTAATCACCACCTTCAAAGTCAAAATTATCAATCCAGGACAAGTCCATCTGATCTTTATTTACATCACCCATGGCAACTTGTCCCTCATCACGAGGTACATTCTGGATTTCAACTCCCCCAGGATCCGTGAGAACTTCAGGCTCCTCCAGTAGCTCTTGCTTCACCTTGCTAGTAGGGGAAGCAACAGAATCATAAGCCTTATGACAGGCAACAACAGTACCATTCACCTTGCCAACTTGCACTTGCTCCTTTACATCCTCAAAGGCACAAACCTCCGAATGATTTGATACAGTAGTCGTGTCGGAAGCAGCAGGAGTTGCAGCCGAAGAACTAGAACAGGAAGTAGTTGTAGCCGTTGAAGAATCCTTCATCGATCCCTTGATAGAACTATAATCCGTTATGTGTGGAAAGTTTAGCCTTGCACTCGAACCATACATGGCCCTAGCAGCTTCATCATAAGCTAAGGCAGCTTCTTCGGCAGTGGAGAAAGTACCCAACCAAAGCCTACTCCCTCTGTTTGGCTCCCGAATCTCGCCAACCCATTTTCCCCATGTCCTCTGCCTAACACCCCTATAGTTACACTGTGAATTTTGGGGCCCTCCTTTCCCTTTCATGCACCCTTTCTTCGAACCCTTCGCCGGAGCCTTTCGAGTAGGCTTACCTTCCTCTTTACCAGACTGAAGATTCTCATTGTATTTCTTCCACTTTTGCAGTGTCTCAGCCACAGATCTAGACCCGTCTCTTCTACTCCTACTCTTCCTCTTTCTAGAAGAGTCCAAGGGTACTAGACTGATATTATTAGAACCTTGATCATAAGTCCCCATTTCAAACCAATCACCTTCAGAGTTCTTAGTTCCAATCGTTATACAAAGCTCAAACGATTCAACAATGTTCCAACGCTAAGTAACCGATTATCTACAATCTGCCGTTAGAAAAAGCAAGAACCCAGTTAAGAACACTTAAAAAAGCACACAATACGAAAGAAAATAAAGAGCACAAACCGCAAAGCAACAAAAGCAAAATTAGATTTTGCAACGCACTCTTAATTTAACCATAAATAGATAAACCCTAAACCCCGGGAATCAAATTTCCTTCGTCCCCAAGTAATAAACAATAACGACAATACTTGATGATCAAGCAAATAATCACACAAAAAAGAAAAAATAATAACAATAAATAAATAAGACAGTGTTAAAAACTCAAGAATCATCCAGAACACACGAAAGGATAAAAATCACATGGATTACAAAACCGCGAAAGAAAGAGATGAAACCAATGCAACTAACCTGCTTAGATCTGACGAAGCTGAATCCTGGGAATAGAAACTAGGGATTTCACTTCTTTTTCTTCTTTTACTTTATAATTTTTTTCCTTCTTTACTTCGCTTCTGTTCTTTGTTATCAAAACGCCTCGTCGTTTTTGTGTTTATCTTCTTGTCAATAATTATGAGTGTGTAGCGAGAGAGAGAGTGTGTTTGAGTTTAGCTAATACAGGATCCAAAAAAAATCTCTGGGCTTGAAAGCTGTGACCTTTATTTATAGCCTTCTCTAGATATTTCTGATCTTTTCTCTCTTTTTTAATTGCACACGCGTATCAGTGACGTGGCACCTTCTCAGTCGCGCAATTTGCTTCGGACTCCCGAACCTTGTGGCACGTGTCGCTCGAACCTTCCGGAGCCACTAAAACGCACTGCGTCACTTTCCTCTGACCTCTCTCTCAAGTTTTCTGTTATAAGTAGTGGTTTATTTCACACTTTCCTCTTTTTTCTTCCCTTTTTTTTCCCAGTGCCCCTTCTTTTTTAATGATATTTCGCTTTTGCCATTGCGTGCTCTTTGATAAATATCTAGGGTTTTTTTCTTTTTTTTTTTAATTTTAAATTGCGTAAATATCTAATGTAATCTAATCTAATCTATTTTTTTTCTTTTATTAAATTTAGATAATTGGCCATGCAACAAAACTTTTGAGTTATTAATATCTGAATGTGGGCCTTGTTTTCATCACTGGGCCTATTAGCCCAATTTTAAGAAAATAATGATTACCACGGCAGTAAGTTTGCTCGGGTAGAATTTTGTAAAATTGTAGAAAAATTAAACTCAAATATTAAATATTAATTTCTTGAAGATGTGAAGTAATGACTTTTTCTTTTTCTTTTATATTTAAATAATGACTTTTCTTTTGATTTTAACGGAAAAATATAAATTAGAGACCATATATTATGTTGATCTTTTTTCTTTTTAAATAAACACGATTACACTGATCATTTCACAAAAATTGATAACGGCGACCTGAACTTCTTCAAAAGTCAACTCAATTTAAAAGTTTGAACTAATCTATTCTTAAAGGGATAGATAGTGCCGAACAAAGTATTTTATAATTTTGAGGCAGATAACCATAAAATGTAAGAACTTGTTTGCATGGCTTAATA
>NC_029791.2:8636127-8645683 GCF_000816755.2 Arachis ipaensis | reverse complement strand
TAATATTAAACAAGGAATGTTTAATAAATAAAATATAGTCTAAAATCCAAACTAATAAATACGTTGTCATCAAGGAAAAAAAAAACAGTAAACTGGTTGAAAGGAGTGAGTGGCACATATGTAACGTACGTGTAAGCAGACAAAAAGGCAGCATATTTTTCCACTCTATAGTAGACACGTCAGCAACAAACTCAGTACATGCAGCTGAACCATGTGTTGTATTATCCTGCATGCCACTTTTAATCATAACAATGGCTGTTGTGAGCAGAGAACCGGATAGCATGTTTTCAGATTTTGTTTTTGATATTGAAGTAGCAACGATATTTTTTTAAAATGTGGGTTGATAAGATGTTATTCTGAAACGTGAAATCGTTTAATTAGATAAACAAAAATTAGACCGTTCGATTTGTGAGAAATACGGTCGTACTATCCAATTTATGAGGATACAGAAATTGAACTGAGAGATTTGTGAAATCGCACTGAGAAATTTGTGAGAAAACAAAAATCGGATCGAGAGATTTCTATTAAAAAAATTAAAAAATTTAAAGTATAGAGATTTGTGTATCTTCCACGCTTTTGAAAAATTCCAAAAATTACAATGTTAAAGTATATCACCATTTGTACTTCCATGTACAAAAAAAAACCAGCATATTTTCCGTCTATACAATAGACACATCAGCAACACAACTGAATACATGCAGCTTATCCATGTGTCCCGTTATCCTACATGCCACTTTTAGCCTTAGCAATGGCCAGTCTAAGCAGCATACCGGATAACATCAACATATATTTCCTCTCTATAATAGATATGTCACCAACACAACTAAGTATCATGTGTTGCGTTATCGTACGTATTACTCATGGTTAGTGGCACCATTTCCCTACTACGATCAATATTAACCTCGCCCTTAAAGGTTATGCTATTTTAAGATGCTGTTAGATGAAAAGATCTTATCAACATCTAAAAATAATGAATCATAACATAAATTAAACTGTCAAATCCAAAAATATTGAGTACTATTATATAACATAAGAGTTTAAATTCACTCCCGTGACATCAGAATCTACATTATTCTTTTTCTACCACTTTTAATATAAAACAAATTTTTAATTTTAAATACTCTATATCAATAATTTAATTTTAATATATTGATAATATAAAATATTTGTATATAATTATTTAATTATTTTTATTTTTTTAGATAACTTTTTAATAACCAATATAAGCAGAAATTATTTTTACTTTAGTTAACATATGTATTTAGACGTATGTATGAAATTGTTTTACATTGAAATTATACGAAAATTAATTACAAAATAAAACCAAAAAATGTTAAGTTGGACCAACTTAAAAGTTAAAATGAGTCTCAATTTGATATATGTTAGGATGATAAGAAAATTGTAGCAATAACCAGAACATAGAAAGCCAAAGCAAAATACGAGAAGTGTTTTCATGAGAAGGAACAGTGGGAATGATTTCGGGAAAGCGACCAGATTGATGAAATCCTAAAAATGTTCTTATGCAGATTTTTGTATAAAATATATTTAGTTGGTGATGTAAGTAATGGCAGTTCTTTCAGGTAATAATTTAAGAGTCAATTTTTATTCGTAAGAGTGATATCTTTGATAAGAACATAAATATGACCCAAAAAATTTTGTATATTTGGATGAATATTATATCACACGTTAGAATGACATCACTTTATTTGGATAAAACTTTTATATTTTTGCAGTTAGTTGTTTATGTAGTAGTATTCTGTTATAATTTTGTGGTCAAAAGTCTGAGTTTGCCCTTTGTGTGACTTTATCTAAAAGACTGCAAAATTTTGTTGGAACTATAGTGCATTCCAAAAATAAATGTGGTAGAGTTACTTTTATTTAGCTGATTTATTATGGGAAGAAAGGTATTTGCTTCTTATAATTTATTTTTTTGAAGAGGAATGTTTCCTTCAATTAATTTTTTCTTTGTAGGAAGAAATATTTTTCTTATTTTGATCCTGCAGTGTTTCATTTGTATTTATAACCTAACTTTTGGGCCCATGAAACATAAATATAAACCTATCCCAAACACTAGTAATTTTTAACATCATTTTTTGGGTCTGTTTTATTAGTACTTTTAAAACCCAAATTAATTAATAATTAATCAAGAATTTATTATTATTTATTATTTAAAAAATAAGTCAATATTGTATACATAGTCAAATCCAGATATCACAGGACAAATGTAATTGGTGGTGTCATTAGAAGAGAAAATGGTACCTTGTTAAGGTGTATTTCTTCTTAGTATTACCTATTTCTTTTTGTAAAAGTAAACAGTTGGAGGCCCAAATTTTTTTTTCTTTTCTTTTAAGACATCAGATTTCTTGCATAGAAGGAACATTTTACTATGTACTCACATTAACCACTTTTTTGTGGTTGTACCCACGTTGACCCTTCCTTTTATGATGTACTCTTAGGGTGGTAATTGCTTAATCTTTGTCCTTTTTAACTCTTCAAAAAGTCAAATAAGTGTTATTACTTATTATATTTGGTCATCTAACATTGAAAAATTAAATTATTAGTTCTTCAAAAACCACTTTTTTTTTTTTTTGCCAATTTAAATCACTAAGCACTAATAGTGTCATTTAACTTCTACCATGTGCTTTCCTGTTTATAATAGTAATTAAAGTGATCAATGTAACTTATATATATAGGGCTGGCAATAGGTAGGGTAGGATAGGGTTTGGATTTTATCTTAACCCTACCTGCGTGTTGAAAATTTTATTAAAATTTTATCCTATCCTACTCGCGGGTTGTGAATCTCTCAACCCTAACCCTACCCGCACTCTAAAGTTCTAAATCCTACCCTATCCGCAGAAATATCAAATTTTTTTCAAAGTAAATATAAAATTCAATCATTTCAAATTTTATACATATTAATAACATAAAAAATAAAAAAAACTAATGCGCTAAATTATTAAATTAACTAACTAGTTTAGTGGTTATTCACTTATTATAAATCATTATATAAAGGAGGTTGTGGGATTAACTCTCACTTCCTTCACTATATACTTAATTTTTATAAAATGTGTTATATATGAGGTACGGAGAGTAGGGTAGGGTACACCTTAAACCCGTACCCTACTCACAGGTAGGGCAGCCCTATATATATAATTTGAGATTTTGAGTAGTTATTATATAGGATGAAATGGAAAATTCATATCACATAGGCTTCACAGTTGGATAGATTGTGAAAAAAATGGAACAAAAAAATAAAAATCAAAATCAAAACTTAGCATTGTTTATCGCAACAGGGATACCAAGGAAAAATACATTTTCTAAAATCAATTTAATAACCAGTCGGGTTTGTGACTGGATCAGATGACATTGTGATGAAACTACATATCACCATCTCCTAGCTAATTGACCCGATTTATCTCTATATTAAAAGAACAATTAACAAAAATTAAAAAAAAAAAAAAGAAAAAGGTCCCCTAATGCAGGGGAAACAACAATAATAATGAACTTCCAAAACTATATATATAAAAGAGAAAATAACAAAACCCTGATAATTGGACAGATGAATTTGATAATGAAATTAAATCTCCTAGCATAGAGGCAAGTCCTCCGGTGGTGGCTCTATGGATTCCAATAAGCCTTCGCCGTTATCCACCAAGAGCACCGTCGCCAAACCCCATCCGATGTGAACATCCAAATGACAGTGCATAATCCAAGCACCTACATTCATCACAATTATTAAGTAAAATTATCTTTACTGTAAAAATAATAGTTGAAAATCGTTAGATAATTTTTTTTCTGAGTTTACCTGGATTATCAGCAACAAATCTGATAACTGCCCAACCATTAACAGGCACGGCGACAGTGTTCCTCATAGGAGGATCAACAAGATTAAACTTAGAAGAATCTTTCTTAGGATCAAAGTTCCCAAACCCTTCAGCAACAATGTAGAAATCATATCCATGAAGATGAATTGGATGATTCTCAGGGGTAACAATGCTAGTATCCTGCAACACAATCTGCACCCTCGAACCGTACCTTAACTTGGCCACCTTAGTCCCCGCAACAGGCTGCCACAACGAACGACTCACATTCCCGGTGTAATCAAACTTCGCCGGAGGCTGCACCGGAAAATCAGTGGTGAACACGCCAGGAACACCGAGATGGTGAGCTTGAAGGATCGAGATGCTGTTGGGAAGAACGAAGGATACGTTGTTCATGCTGGCAGTGAATCTTGTTCCGTTCGGTCCCTGACACTGATTCTTGCTGAAGTTGGGAGGGCAATTGTTGAGGCCAAGACCGATGGTGAAGAAGAGATTCTCATCGATCTCGGCGGGAACATCCACTCTTCTTGGGCTTCTGAAGCTTCTGCTGAAAGCGGTTACGGTGTTGGTGTCGTTGTATGCAGGGAGAAGAGGCATGAGGGGTTTCGGTGCAAGTGTTCCTTTGGCGGGGCACGGTGCAGATTTGTAGGCGAGGATTGCGGTTGTGGTGGTGTTGTCGAACGGTGCATTTTGTGCAGATTGATAAGCGCGTGCGGCCATGTAGTAGCGAGAAGGAGGTTGGTCTCCGGTTATTAGAACGTCCGTGGTTTGACCTGGACCCAGCATTATAACTGAAGTCGTGAAGGGTTTCAGGTACGATGCGTCTGCACCCACCACTATAAGCTTGTGGTTCGCCACCGAGAAGAACAGCGGTTGGTTCAGTCCGCCGTTAATCACGCGGAGGAGGTTTGTCTCGCCGGAATCTATTGGAACAATTGTGGTTTCTGTTGTTACATCAAACAAATTTAAAAAATTAATTATTAAAGGCACCAACTTACAAGATTAGAGCATGCTAAAAAGAAAACAAGAGATTTGTATGGTGCAACGATTGTGATCACAAAAGAGCAAAAAATATTACTTAATTTACTTTAGCCCCGTCAAATCATGTGGACTTTTGCAATATATCCTGTCGACTCATTAATTATAGTCCATAATTAATAATTTTTTTAGAGTTCAACGGTTCTTTGCTTTGAAATTTTCACTTTTAATTATGGAAAAGTCTAGGGGCCAGCAGTTTTGTTGAATTTTGGCCAGCATGTAGCCAGCAGAGAAAGGTGAGTCATTGGATGAAAACTCACATCAATCTCACACCATTAGATCATCATTGATGGCTATTTGATGGCTATCAATCACAAAAGTTGCTGGCCCCTAGCATTGCTCTTTAATTATTACTATACTCCTCCTTTCATAAAGTTAATTAATTAATTATGAAGAGATGTGACTAATAAGAAAAGAAGCAAACCTTTGGTAGAGCATTTGTAAAGATCACCAGGTTGACCATTGATGGTGTATGCATCAGATATGTTGGGTGCTGCCCCTGTTTGTTGGGCCTGTCTCAAAACATCGATTGGGTTTGCATCCCACCATTCCCCTATTAATCATCATCATCAAAATCATAATCACATCTTTACAATTTAGTCCTTCTACTAATAGTGTGCCAATACACCATTAGATATTTGTGTAAACAAAAATATTATTTTTAACTCATTTTTAATATATATTTTATAGTAGTAATGATTTAGGTTATTAATTTTAATGTACACGTAATATTATTGTTGTGTAAAATACCTAGAATAATAGGTGTCTCGCGCTTGGGTTTTGGGAAAGGGTAGCCCTGTCCTTCCCTAGGACGAATGATTAAAGCGCCATAGACGGTGGCCCTTAGCCATGAACTATGAGCATGCCACCAAAGTGTACCCTCTTGTCCTTGGATGGTGAACCTGTAAGTGTAACTGTCTCCGGGACGAATTGGACATTGTGTCACAAATTCTGGTCCATCTGACCACCCTGTTCTGATTTGTCTAACACCATGCCTATATAATTTCAACCAACATAAAGCCTTTAGTTTCTTGCATGCACCATGCATGGTATCTTAATATATGCACATGCCTTATATAGAATATATAAAATTAAATAACACTTATATTGTACCAGTGAATGGTGACATTGTAACGAGCTTTGTTAATGACTTTAACAATGAGAGTGTCTCCATTGTTGACTTCCAAGGTTGGTCCAGGTAATTGGCCATTCACTGTAATAGCGCTGTGAGTTTTGCACAGCCTCTTCACTGGAGTTGCTTGAATCTATCTCATTTCAAAATAAAAAATAAAAAACGTCACATTTTATAATTATTTTTGAATAAAGTAAAAATAAAAGGTTAATGTGAGACAACGTACGACAAACTCATGCTCATGAACTTTGGCATTTGCCAAGGACAATAATGTTGAAGCTAAGAGAGCAAAAACAGCTAGGAAAATAATGGGGCATTTTCCAAAGTTCTTGAGAGCTTCCATTTCTTTCTTATTAGTGGAATAAGAATGAATTGAAGAGAGAATTTAATTTGCAATGCAAGTAAGAATGTGAGAGGGGTGTTTTTATAGGGGAGATTAGAGTCATTTAGGTTGGCAGATTAGGTTTATTTTGTCATGGCTAAAATGGTCAGAGAAACTTAGTTCAACCCTATAAAAGTTGTTGCACCCACTAGTAGATGATTAAGTTCATATGACTCCATGCTTGCTTCTCAAGTCTTCATCAATTTATAGCTTTTGGATTATAATTTCATTTATTTGCATAATCCTTATCATATATAATTATCAAACATGTAGGTTTTTTATTTTTATTTTTTGTTTTTTAATTTTCTTTTTAATTGGTATTCATCACGCGGTACCATCAATACTTTTTTGTTCGCGTAAAAGTATATTATTCTAATTAAGGGGACCATCACGAAAAGCCAAGCACTGAAGCACAAAGTGTTTTTCTTAATCTTTATTGTTGTAATGTTGTTATCTTTTTTTTTATTTCCCTTTTTGTACGAGTCATGTTGTCAATTATTAGCTAGTTAGTGTATTGTAAATTACTGCCAAAAAGTTAGAACAATCAGTAAAGACTAAAGAATGGTTTCATGCATATTTTATAAGGATTTGAGTCTGATTCTCATTATCAATGAGAATGTAGGTCACTTAATTAGTATATCTGAAATAAATTTTTAGAATTATTATTAAAACAATGCTATATGAATTCACATTTTTTAAAATTTATATACATAAATGAGTAAAATTGATTTGTTAAAGACAATTTAATATTTGTACTAATCAAATGATGGCAAAAAATATTAAACATTGTTGGTTTCCAAAAGGTTCTTTTATAATTATTAATTGTCTCAAAATATAAAATACAAAAAAAAAGAGGATATATAGCATATCATCATATATCTCTGTCTGTCTGTATTGTTCTATTTTGAACTGACAAAAAAATTAAACAATTTTTTTAAAAGATATATAGAAATATTTATTTTGATTTTAATTATATGCATGTGTCTTTTTTTTTTTAAAATAAATTTATATTTTAGTGGTTCTATATTTCTGTCCAAACAAAATTACTAAATCAACCTTGAAAGAATTTAAAGGTCGTTATCTTAACCCCAATTGGATAATTATGTCCAATTTACTTAAACCTTAAAAAAGTGTAAATTATTAACTGACACGATGTGGTTATTTAATTTTTAGCCTTATTTTTTATTGAAAATAGGAGACTTAAACCCGCAGGGCCTCTTAAATGAATACGAGGAGATTATATTTATAACAAAGAGTTATAATTTAAATAGTATAGTCTTTTTCTTAAAAGTTGCGAATTCAAATTTCTCTATTTTTGGTAAAAAAAAAAAGTATTTAATTTCTAACTTATCCGTTGAAATGTATGTAAATGTAATTCAGTGCAAGAAACCTTGAATTGCAACCGTCATACAAATGCATTTTCTTCTTTTTAGTCTTGTAATATTAGGCTAATTAAGCTAGAGTATAGTTTAATTAAAGACATGAAGTTAATTAGAGTTTGGAAATGTGCGTAAAAGAGTGCAAATTAATTTTGAGTTAGTCAAATTTGACTTTTTCCCTTGTGTATGTTTCCGGTGGTTGTGGAAAAATAATCCCATAGTAATTTAAATTTTATCGCCAATCGTTTGATTAAGAAGTAATTAATCCGCGTTATTAACAACTACTATGCCTTTATTTATTTATTTTTTTTTGTTGCTTTACAATTATAATTAAAACATATCCTGACAATGTTTTCTTCTCTAACTTTATGGAATTATAAACTAAGCTAGTTCTTGAATACTATATAGTCTATAGTATATTATTATTATATGTATTAGGCCAATAGTTTTGTTCAATTCTGGTGACTAGAAGAAACTTAACATTGAATGTGAAAATTTGACGACCTTATATTATATATTAGGTGCATAGTACAATAATATAATTAGAAGCTATTGTGAAGTTAAAGTGATTTGATTGGGTCTAACAAGAATTTAATTAGTTAAAGGTACTTATTATGAAAATTGAAACTTACTAAGTTATCTAGTATTAAATTAGGTGGCCTGTCGCCCTAATATTTTCAAACATGGATGATCAATAGTGAACTATATAGCACACAGATTTAATATATATGTCATGCTCAAAGATACGTACATTTATGTATAATCAATACCAAATAATATGTATGATCACTTTGTTGAAGTGTAGGGTAACGCCACATGTCAAATGAAAATGTAACACATGACGATTTTTCAAGGAAAATTATCCATTTGATACCCCAATCCAATCATCATTCAAAAACGCAAATTTGATTAAGTACGTACTAGTTTATTCCACATAATAACTCCCCTCATATCCATGATTTAAGAAAACTTAGTTAAAGAAATCAAGTAAATGCATTTGATGGGGCTCTCGGAATTTTAATTATGATCTAAAATTTTCAATTTTAATTAACATGCAAACACATGAATTATATTATTATGAAATCACTACACATATATAACGCCTCAAAGCAAGTACATATAAACGATTCTTTTGGTCTCACACCCCACGTGAGATATATAAATTTTGACTTCACTACAAATGATGCCTTACATAGTTGTATCTGTAATTTAGCTACTTTGGACCCTCACAATTTAAAGAATATATATGAGAATCTTATATAGACAATGCTCCTTGACAGTTGACAATTTGACATCATTCATGACATATAGATAAAAGATTATTGGACAACATAATTAATTAAGTTTATTTCTCTCATTATTATCCTCCTTAATATATGAATTTCAAACAATTAAGATCTACAATCTTAAATCACAACCGAGATATCTCACACTATCTTTACAATGAAAGATCCAACTAAAAAATATATAGAATAAAGTATTTTTTTGGAGCCTAGGTCGAATTTTAATATAAAAGATTCATAATTAATTAAGTTTATTTCTCTCATTATTATCCTCCTTAATATATGAATTTCAAACAATTAAGATCTACAATCTTAAATCACAACCGAGATATCTCACACTATCTTTACAATGAAAGATCCAACTAATCCAACTAAAGTCGAATTTTACTTTAATGTTTTAAATGTTTTATTTTAATTTTAAAATTTTTTAAATATTTTATTTCAATTTAAAATTTTTTTAAATATTTAATATTTTTTATTCCACTATTAAAAAATAAGTTTAATATTGTTCCACTATTAAA
>NC_029791.2:8629831-8634908 GCF_000816755.2 Arachis ipaensis | reverse complement strand
ATTCTCATATTAAAGAGTTAATAGCATTTAATTTCAGTATATAAGTAAAATTAATTCAATGACAATCACTAATATAAAAGTTTTTTCTTTAATTTAAAGTATGGATAATTGATTGTTAAGATTTAGAGTTTTGTACAAAAAAAATTAAAAAAAAAGTGTTACAAAAAAGTTTTGATTTTGTTTTTCTAATGCATAAAAGAAAATATGACTTAACTAATAACGATATTCATGTCTACATCACTTTTTTCGTTAACTATTAATGTCAAATTTAACTATAGGATCATATTAAACTTGTTTGAATATTTTTTTGATAAAAATATGATGTTTAAAATATTAAAAACTAAATTAAGATTTAACCCAAAAGTTAAGAATTAAAATAGTATTTTATCCTAAAAAATAAATAAATCTTTATGTGAAAGTCTTTTCATAAATGATAATGCCTTGTTGTCACATTCAGTGCCATTAGTATATGGAGGGATTTGATGGCTGCAATTTAATTGGCCACAAAACCGTTAGATACTAATAAGATCTAAGGCTACATCAAATCGAGGTGATAGTGTCACAAAGATTAACACCAATAGTGTATAGGATTGTATATAGGTGAACCAAAAAAATAAATAAATAAATAAATAAAAGGTACTTCATAAAAGTTGGTAGAGTTTGTTACTGACTTTCTCAGAATTCTTAAGAAATAAAAATAGGAGAAGTACGTCAAAATCAAAGTCGTTAAATGAAGTAGAAATATGTTATAAAGTTAAGAAAGTTTGAAATTGACACAAGAACGGAATGCAATTCCTTGTCAAATTTTGGTGCTTGCATTGGTTTTCGTCTCTTTTTATTGGTAAAAACAATTATTTCTCAATAACTTTATTTGTTGGTTCATTAATTAGTTTCTTGTTTACTTAGCTTGTTTGCTTTTTATTTTTAGGATTTCTTTGATTTTCATTTTTCATGGTTAGTTATAAGTGGTTGCGAACTTGAGCAATTTTAATTCCACCGTCAATTCAATGTGTTCGCTAACCCAAAGTAATTAGAACGATGAAACAATATATATAATTAAAAAAAATTAATCAATGTATGTATCATGCACATGCTGGTAATTAAGTAATATCCGGAATATTAATGGGGACTTTGTTCTTAAATTAAAGATTATTACTAAAAAAGGGATTTCATTGATAGCTATTCGTTCGCTAAGTTAGATAGGAATTTGAATTCAAATAAAAACATAAAATACAAGACAAACTTTACTGGGGTGGAACAAGGATAAAGAGGTCTTCTTTAATTTTTGTTTCAATTTATATTTGTTATCCTAGTTTGATCTTAATTTTCTTTAAAAATGTTGTCAAGATGTAATGTAATTTTATATATTTTATGTGATATTTTTTCAAAGCTTTTGTTTAGGTTTTTTTTTTTTTTTTATAAACTATAAAACGACGCCGTTTGGATGGAATATTCAAACCAAAAACCCACTAAAAAATCAGACGATTCTATCGGTTCACCGGTTAACCGCCAGTTCGATCGGTTTTTTACCGATATTTTGCTAAATGATTTCTAACCTTACTCGGATCGGTTAGATGACCGGTTTCCGATTAATCCGATTGAATCGGCTGGTCCGATTCGATTTTCAGAACCATGATTTATACCTTTTTTAGCCTCTTAAATAACATAGATTTGTAATTATCATGCACATAGATACATGTAAAATCTGTGATCTATCTGAGATATATTAACACATCTAATTAGATACTTTTATGTAACAAAAGCGGATAATTTTTATATTTATGATCTAAAAAGGATTTTATTTTTTATATCGTTGGTTAAAGCTCTCAATTTTAAATGAGAGAAGAATTCAAGAACTCAATTATACAAACAAAAATAAAAGCAAAACACCTCCAAATCGAACAATTAAGACAAACTCAAACGTCCATATGGACTTGGTTAGGAACACCAGACAGTTTATAAAAAAAAAATACACTACAAGCAGTGACGGATCCAAAAAATTTTGATAGTGGGAGCAAAATATATATAACATTATAATAATTTTTATAATAAAAATATTACGTTTATATAAAAATTAGCTATCAAATTATCTATTTGTGTATAAATACATATATCATTTAACTTATTTTTAATATGTATTTTGTATTTCAAAATTTATATTTTAATATTTATTCTGTACAAGTGATTGTTTCATGTATACGTAGCATAATTGTTGTTATAATTATATTTTGTTATTGTAAAATATGATTAGGTTTCAAAATATCTAATTACAAATTAAAATACTAAAATAGTAATTTAAATAATAACATATAATTTAAAATTTAATTTTTTATATTTCATATTTTGAAACCTCCTTGACAATATAATTAAAATGTCATTTTTTTGTATATGTCGTTAAACAATCATTTAAAACTCAACTTTCATATAAATTAGCTCTTGATGATATTCATAGTTGAAAAAGTTCATTCAATTAGTGTAGTTATTATGAAAAAACTAAAGCTAATTTTAAAAGAAGAAACACAAATGGATAGATAATATTCTTTCGAGTCGATTTCTAAGAAAGAACACCAATCTTATTTAAATTTGAAAATTGATCATTATAATGGACATCTAATATGAAGTTTTCAAATTGGATATCAAGTGTCGAAAATTAAATAAAAAATTATTGTGGGGTCAAATTTAATAATTTAGTGAGGGCAAATAAATATTATTATCATATACTACTCAATAAAATTCTAAATTGTAGTGGGGCGCTTGCCCCCACACCCACATGAGTGGATCCATCCCTGACTACAAGGTGGGGAGTTGTCACCAGACGTGACTGCATGGATGAATTCATTGAAGGGACAGAGTAGAAAGTATAATTAAGAATTTGAAATTTATTCTTTAAGTTAAATATACACTTTTTTAATGTTGACTATGCAACTCTTAATAAGAAATACATTTTATTAATATTTGGATTAATATGAGTATTTTTATCAGTTTTGCCAATTTTCGTTCACCCATCAATTTATTCTTTCAGTTACAAAATAATTTAGTTTTCTAATATCAGAAAAAATTAAAAAATAACAAAAAAAACAAATAATAATACCTAGTATATTCAAATTAAAAGAGCTTTGATTGTCGGTGCAAAATACAGTATTTTTGCGGCCATTTAGACAGAAAAATAGCGGCGGTTTGAAACTGCCACAAAATACATTTAAAAAAAAAACAACGGTCAACAAAACAGCATCAATTCAAAACCGCGAGAAAGTACGGCCGAATTTAATGTTGGCCAAATAGCGAAATTGCCGCTAAATCAATTGACGCCATTCAAGAGGTTTTGCTGCGGTTGTGCCAGCGGTTTAGAAAAATTACCACAAAATCAAATCTCCACGCTCTATACTACAACAGTTTTCGAACCGTTAATAACTCGTTTTGCGGCAGTTAAAAACCGCCATTAATCCCTATATAAACTGCTGCTAAAACCCGCTTCTCTTGTAGTAATATAAATCATCAAATGACTTTATAACAAAGACTAAAAATTAAAAAAGATTAGAGACACCTTCTTATATGTTGAACTCCTCTCGTTTACACCTTATATAAGGTTATGATTTCAACTTTGCATCACTTTTTTCCTTCTTCGGGTTCTAATAGCCTCCTCATTGCTACGTTAGATTAAGTTACGGATCTAATCTCTAAATTTTGGTAGCTTCAATTTTTGACTCATCATCTTTATTTTTACTGGAAATTGTCCTTCTAAATCTTCCTCGCTTAAAAGGATTTTAATTTGATGTAAATTAAAGTTTTTTATCCATGTGTTATATCATCAAATTAAATGTTAGTATTTTTTGATTTGTTATGATATTTCTTATTAGATGCTTATATAGAGTTGGATAAATCAACAAAAATGTACTCAAATTATTTTAGTACTAACAAAAATATTTTTAAATAATTTTATTATTAACAAAAATACTTTCAAATAATTTAAAAACGTGTTAAAAATAGTCAGCTATGTTGTGACTAGGAAAGGATAAGAATGGATGTCCATTTAATGGGCAACCCATTTTCTACGTTGAAGAGAACAAGTTCTTAGGATGAAAGAAATAAATGTAGTTTGAAAAGTAAACTTCTCTTTGCCTATAAAAGCATGATCTGAGGCAAGAAAATATACACAGTGAAAAGCAATAAACAAATTCATCTCTCTCTCACTTCTTACGAATACTTCTCTTTTATGCTGCAATCAAATACCCTTCTCTTTATATTTCTACTACAATTCTTTCTCTTCTTTTATTTTATAAGTATTTTAAATTCTATTTTCTATTACTCTTTACATATAATATTAATAGCATTATTAACCATCTTTATTATATTGAGATTGTAACAATAAGCAAATGCGATTCTCCCTCTCTTTATTTTTAATACTCCTTTCTATCTTTGTATATATATACACATTACAACATATAATATTATTATATATATATAAATTATTATTGAGCTAATTATTTTAATATTAGAGTCTTCTATTTATACATCTCTATTATATATATCTTTTATTTCACAACAAGCTATAATTAAAGACATGCTTTGTTAATGAAAAAACGTAATATAACTTACTTGTCAATTTTAAAATCTTACTTTTTCATAAGAAGACACATTTGTCATATCATTTTTTATTAATATAAAATATTTTAGTTTACAGATGTACATTTATGTCACATTTTTAAATAATTTATAATTATTTTTATCAACAACAAAATTTGAAAACATTTTAATCAACGATAGAATAATCAAATGCATTTTCGGTGATTTATCTTATAGAATTAGAAAGCAGATTGCAAAAAACTTTAATGCATGGTTATAATAATAAACGAAGGATAAAAGATAAAAATTTAACTATAGTCCTTTTTGAATGAAATGCATCAAGAGTCATAATAAAGCACTGTTCTACACTAATAATATAATTCAACCACACCTAATAAATATTATAGTCATTGTTAATTAGCACACAACAATATAATGTTCCTTGAAAGTCTCCAGATTTGTTAAATCCTTGGCTTAGAAAAAAAAATTGATGTTCTTTCTATCTACTATTTTT
>NC_029791.2:8617714-8629798 GCF_000816755.2 Arachis ipaensis | reverse complement strand
GCTAAAATGTGTATTTTTGGTAATGATATAGACAAATCAGTCAATATTTATAATGTTTTGTGGGTTTTTCTCTTTCATCACTTACTTGAAGCTGAAGTTTTGTCTTTAGTTATTTTCTTGTGTTACAATCTTTATTTGTAAATCTCTTCCTAATTAGCATGATTAATTAACGGTTAAGCATCTTCAACTTTCATTGATTTTGGCTTAGCTTGCTACCTTTTGCTTTGGACATGGAATATCTGCAGTTTCAAAATAAACTTCAGGAATCGCAGTTCAATCATCTACCCATCTAAAATCATTGTAATAAAGATTTTAAAATATAAAATTAGGACTTTGCTAGATAAACAATAATTTTTTTGAATAATATAAATAATAGACTTTAAATTAGCCAAATAAAGTAAAAACACACTACACCTCTAAATTACTCACCTAAATCTTAATATTAGGATAACCATATGCACACCTAATGAATTGAACATTCGCTATATCCATTGTTTAGTATTTTCATTATCTACCTATACTTTTCCATAAAATTATCATGTTACAAAATAAGTTTAGAATAAATTATTATTATATCTGTTGAATAGTAAATACGAGGGACAATTGATGGATTATTTTCTAAAACTTGACAACTGTACTGAATCTATCAAGTAATACCAATATACCATGGTGAATGAATATTGTTTCTACAAAAAATAATGGACTGAGTACGCAATGATTAATTGAAAACTTTTAATTAGACAAATCAAAAACAGAAAAATGAGAATTAAACATTGAACAGAGATAAATAAATAGTAAAGCAGTGAATGAAAACAATGATGACGAGAATGTTAAGATTTTGGAGATGTCCACTCTTTAGAAAAATAATTCTTGTGTTTATTTATTTATAGGCATGTAGAGATCAATTTACGACAAACCATAAATATTAAATTCTAATTGCTTGGCAACTCAATTTCCTTTTAATCTCTTAATTGCTAATTTTTTAGTCAATTAATTAAGAAAAGAGATTAAATATAATTCCAATTTATATTTACATAAAGTTCAAGAATGATCCTAGGTTGAATTATATGTCACTTATTTAAAATAGTTCAAATCCAATTGAAAATTATGAGAGTTATAAAGCCACACACTTTTTAAATCACTATTCCTAGTCAATATTAAAAAGTCACGAGAAAGAGTTTTTAAGTTAATTCCAATATTAAATTTTTTAAAGTAATACTAGAATTCAAAATGGAATTAAAATGTTTTTCAACAATTCTAATCTTTAGGGATGAAAAATGAAAATTCAATCATGAAATAAATATAAACCTCAAATAAAATAAAACACTTAGATTAATAATCTATAAAAAGAGATAAATAGAGTTTCTAACCTTAACAAAAGAGATTAGTTACTCATGATGCAGAGAAACTAAAAACTAGGATTGTAGAGTGATGAGATATCCGGTGATGCTCCTCGGATCAAATCCTTAGACTTATTTAAATCCTAAGCTAAAGCTAAAATTTAAAATTTAAAACAAAATCAAATCAAACATAATCATATCTTTTCTAATAAATCTTAACTAATTAGTGATTTTTTTGTAATTGAAACTCAAAACTTGGTGTGTTACTTCATTGGAATCATGAGCTTGCAACTTAATATTGGGTTTGATATGAAACTTGAACAATTGACGTGACACTTGAGGTCTTGGCGTGACACGCCAATGCATTGACCATTGAGCTGTCCCCGAAAGTTGGCCTAAGAATGGCGTGCCACTTGAGCTCGTTTGGAGGCATGGGCACTTGCTAGATTTTGGCCCATCGTGTCACGCCATTGCATGGAGGTAGAGGGCGTGGTCAAAGGCGTGTGGTGGGGCTGTTGGCTTGTTGCACGACCTTGCCTTGGAGGATCGCATGAGTGTAGAGGAGGGATTGGCGTGTGCACGCCCCTTGCTTTGGAGAAGTTGGCGTGGTCTTGGCGTGTTGGGAGGGAAGTTGGCATGTGCACGTCCTTGTTGGAGTAGGCTGGCGCGTGGAATGGCGTGTAGGATGTTTGCACGCCCTTGTTTGGAGGTGGCGTGAGGCTCCTGGATGTTGGTCCAGCGTGTCATGCCAAGGAGTGGCATGACATGTCCAAAGAGAGAAATTCGCAGGGGTGTAGGATTGGTTATAGACGTGTAAAATGGCGTGGCACACCAGTTTTACGCGCTGTTTTTACGAGCTCAAAGGTGAGGGTTGTTCGTGACCTAAATTAAACATCTATTATAGATATATGCATATTATTTTGAACCTCTGGATGTTGGCTTTCTAACATCGCTAGAACTGCCTCATTTGAATCTTTATAACTCAAGTTATGATTGTTTGTTTGAGTATGAAAAGGTTAGGATTGATCGCATCTACAAATTCTCTTTGCACTTTTTCGGGGCTTGTCTTTAATTCTTGATTCCTTGGGACTTGGGAGGTTGCTTTCTTTTGTATGCCATCTTCTTTGGTTCTCTGAGGAGTTTATTTGGTTGTCCTTCTCCTCCTTTGTTCTTTTCTAAAATCTTTCAATAACTTCCTAAACATATCAAAATTCAAAGTAATTCCAAGAAACATTGATTAAAGCACAAAAATTTCAATTATAATAAAAAAATTGTTGAGTTAAGAAATTAACTAAATTAATTAATGATGACAAATATTATTTTATTGGGCAAATTAACTAATTAGTGTTGAATATTTCTGATTAAATGTTGCAGGCCAAAACTCATTGTTGCAGCAGCCCAATAGGATGAAAATAAAATCAATGCTGATGGGCTGTACAAACAAAGGAAGCCCAAATAAATCAAACCAAAGAAATCAATGGGCTGAATGAAAAGAACCGATCCAAGCTCGATAGCAAGCAAATCCCTCCAATTTGCTTTCACCAAAAGCAACGTTCACATTTTTTCCTCTTGGTCAGAAATCAGAGAAGTGAGAGAGAGCTTAGTTCCTAAGCTATTCACCAAAGAAGCAAGAAAGAGAAGGTTTAGCAAAAAGGTTGAAGTCTAATCACCCACATCAAACTGCATCAAGAGAAGTCGGAAGCTAAAGGTGATTTATTTCCTTTTACATGCATCTCACTTTCTTCTCTTCATCTTCAACTCTCTGTCACTCCATATTGGGATACATGGGAAAGATGATCTCAGTTTAACACTGCTATGAATCTATGGTCAAAATTGTGTCTTAGGGACCAAGTAGTGTTTCAATAGCCAAGACCTGGGTTTACCATTGAAAATATTTATTTCTGTTGTCTTGTAGCTTTCGGTCAACAAGAGAAGGTCAGAACCAAAATTCCTAATTTGAGGATTAACTGGAAAAGGTGATGTGGTGAGTTTATGAAGTACACAGTTCGAGGGTTGACCTAGGAGAGACCAACTCAACAACATGCAAGGAGATACAAAAGAAGATTTTTCATCATTCAGAAGCCAAAGAGAGATAACTAGTGTTTTGTGGTTCATGTTCTGAGAAGAACTCTCTGAAGAAGTTCATCAACTTAGACAGTGCGTGCTTCCTAGTCAAAGGAGCATTCCGCCAGAATGAGGAACTAAATCAGAGGCAAGCAAATTTGGTTTATCACATAGCAAAGAGGCTGTTGAAGCATTAATCTCCTTCATGTTTTACAGATTGTAATTTCTTTTTAATGTTTATCTTTCTGTAATTTCTTGAGGTAAAAGGCTGAATGAGAGAGTCATTGAAAAAGTCTAAGAGTGGAAAGAGGCAGAGAGATACACATGAGTGAAAAGTCTAGAGTGATTTCAGATTTCTTTAGGCTGATTCTGTGTCTTGTATCTTGTACTTGTGAGGTATTCCTTTCTTAGTTGGGTGAGCACTAAGAGTGAATAGTTAGGTATTAGCATAACCAAGTCAAGTTAGATTAGAACTTGAGTGAGAAAGGATTGTGTCAATCCTGTGGAATTGGTGTATGTAATACTTTAATTATAGTGGAAATTCCACCACAAAGGTTGCATTGCACAAGGCAACTGAACTAGGATACATGATGGTGTCAGCTTCTCTCTTCCCTGCTCTGTTCTGTTTTCTGATATTCATGAGACAAAAATAAATTGTCTCATAAATTTTTCGTTGCTGAGTTAAAACAGATTCAGATTGAAAGTTTGTTTTAAAAGGGTTATTTCATTAAAACAAAAGAAAGTCATAGATTCAACCCCCCTTCTCTAAGCCTTCTACAACCTTCAAAATTTCAAACTTTATTAAAAAAAATAAAAAATGTTCATGCATCAACAATCTCATCTGAGAATGAAAAGTTTATAGAATGAGAAATTTATAAACTTATTTAATACTTTAAAATTTTGGATTAGTGTCTTTTTAATTATTTTGTGTGTTTTTTTTAGGTTTTTTTTTGTTGTCAAGAACTTCTTACAGTAGTAGCTTAACACAGTTATCTATATTGAAAAATTAAGTATGAATAAATTATTATATGTACCCATAAAAGATACAAACACTGACAAATGTACTCATCAAATAAGAAAACGACCATTGTACCTATAAAAATGAGATTCGTGTGATAGAAATATCTAAACCCTAAAAAACTATTCAAAAACCCTAAATTACCCTTCTTTCCACAACTACTACCAACATCCTCTCTCTCTCTCTCTCTCTCTCTCTCTCTCTCTCTCTAAATCTTCTTCCAACTCTCCAGTGAGTGCCTCATCGAAGATCCCCTCCCTTTCTCCTTACTTCTTTTTCCCTACTCTTTCATTCGGTTCCTTCTTTCTTCAGATCTTGTCAAGCTTCTCACCACCCACTTAATCACCATGCACGCCGCGCATGCGTGATGAGCGGATAATTTATACGCTTTTTGGCATTGTTTTTACATAGTTTTTAGTATGACTTAGTTAGTTTTTAGTATATTTTTATTAGTTTTTAATTAAAATTCATATTTCTGGACTTTACTATGAGTTTGTGTGTTTTTCTGTGATTTCAGGTAATTTTTTGCTGAAATTGAAGGACTTGAGCAAAAATCAGATTCAGAGGTTGAAGAAGGACTGCAGATGCTGTTGGATTCTGACCTCCCTGCACTCAAAGTGGATTTTCTGGAGCTACAGAACTCCAAATGGCGCGCTCTCAATTGCGTTGGAAAGTAGACATCTAGGAATTTCCAGCAATATATAATAGTCCATACTTTGATTAAGGATAGATGACGTAAATTGGCGTTGAACGCCAGTTCCATGCTGCATTCTGGAGTCAAACGCCAGAAACAGGTTGCAAAGTGGAGTTAAACGCCAGAAATAGGTTACAAACTGGCGTTCAACTCCAAGAAAGACCTCTACACGTGTAAAGCTCAATGCTCAGCCCAAGCACACACCAAGTGGGCCCCGGAAGTGGATTTCTGCATCATTTACTCATTTCTGTAAACCCTAGTAACTAGTCTAGTATAAATAGGACTTTTTATCATCTTCGGATCATTCTCTTTGATTAGTTTTATGCTATCTTAGACCTTTATGGGGGCTGGCCATTCGGCCATGCCTGAACCTTCATCACTTATGTATTTTCAACAGTAGAGTTTCTACACACCATAGATTAAGGTGTAGAGCTCTGCTGTTCCTCAAAGATTAATGCAAAGTACTACTGTTTTTCTATTTCTATCCTATTTTAATTATCTTTTAGTACACTATAATCTCTTAATACATTTGAATCCGCCTGACTGAGATTTACAAGGTGACCATAGCTTGCTTCAAGTCGACAATCTCCGTGGGATCGACCCTTACTCACGTAAGGTTTATTACTTGGACGACCCAGTGCACTTGCTGGTTAGCTGTACGAAGTTGTGAAACAGAATTAAGATCATGAACGTGCGTATTGAGTTTTTAGCGCCGTTACCAAGGAAGTAATGATCACGATTTCGCACACCAAGTTTTTGGCGCCGTTGCCGGGGATTGTTCGAGTTTGGACGACTGATGGTTCATCTTGTTGCTCTGATTAGGTAATTTTATTTTAATTTTAAGATTTTTATTTCTTATTTTCGAAAAAATACAAAAAAATTTCTTCTTTTTCGTTTTTCCCAATTAATTTTCGAAAAAAATAAAAAAAATTTATAAAATCATAAAATCAAAAATATTTTTGTGTTTCTTGTTTGAGTCTAGTGTCAATTTTTAAGTTTGGTGTCAATTGCATCTTTTTAATTTTCTAAAAAAATTATTTTCGAAAATTTCATGCATTGCATTCTTCATGATCTTCAAGTTGTTCTTGGCCAGTCTTCTTGTTTGATCTTCATATTTTCTTATTTTGTCTTTTCTTGTTTTTCATATGCATTCTTGAATTCTTAGTGTCTAAAAATTAAAAATCTTTAAGTTTGGTGTCTTGCATGATTTTTTCTCTTGAAAATTTTTCAAAAATAAGTTCTTGGTGTTCATCTTGACATTCAAAGTGTTCTTGGTGTTCATCTTAACATTCATAGTGTTCTTGCATGCATTAGTTGTTTTGATTCATAATTTTTATGTTTTTCTCTCTCTCATCATTAAAAATTCAAAAATAAAAAAAAATATCTTTCCCTTTTTCACTCATCAAATTCGAAAATTTGAGTTGACTTTTTTCAAAAATTTTTTAAAATCTAGTTGTTTTAATGAGTCAAATCAAATTTTCAATTTAAAAATCTTATCTTTTTCAAAATCAAATCTTTTTCAATTTTCTTTTCATATTTTCGAATTCATTTTTAAAATTTTTCAAAATCTTTTTCATTTTTTTCGAAAATATTCAAATTAATTTTCAAAATCTTTTTCTTATTTTATTTCTTAATTTTCAAAAATTTTTCAAAGTTGTTACTTGCCTAATAAGAAAGGTTCAATCTTTAAACTCTAGAATCATATCTTTTTAGTTTCTTGTTAGCCAAGTAATCAACTTTAATTTTCAAAATCAAATCTTTTTAAATTTTTTTTCAAATCTTTTTCAAAATAAATTTCAATCACATCTTTTTCAAAATCAATTTCAAAATATTTTCTAACTTCTTATCTTTTCAAATTTGATTTTCAAATCTTTTTCAATCAATCTTATCTTTTTGTTTCAATCATATCTTTTTCAATTTCAATCATATCTTTTTCAAAAACAAATTTCAATTCTCTTTTAATCAATCATATCTTTTTGTTTCAATCATATCTTTTTCAAAACTGCTCAACTAACTCTCTACCTTTAATTTTCGAAAATCCCTTCTCTCTTTTTCAAAATTTCTTTTTAATTAACTAATTATTTTTAATTTTAATTTTAATTCAATTTCAATTTTAATTTTCGAATTTTAACTTTAATCTTAAAATATTTTTATTTTATTTTGTTTAATTTTCGAATTTCCCTCTCTCTCATCTCCTTCTATTTATTTATTCATCTACTAACACTTCTCTTTCACCCAAAATTCGAACCCCATCTCCCTCTCTAAGTTCGAATTTTTCCTCTTCTCTTTCTTATATTCTTCTCTTTTTCTACTCACATAAAGGAACCTCTCTACTGTGACAAAGAGGATCCCTATTATTTTCTGTTCTCTTCTTTTTCATATGAGCAGGAACAAGGATAAGGACATTCTTGTTGAAGCTGATCCTGAACCTGAAAGGACTCTGAAGAGGAAGCTAAGGGAAGCTAAAGCACAACTCTCTGGAGAAAATCTGACAGAAATTTTTGAAAAAGAAGAAGATATGGCCGAAAATAATAACAATGCAAGGAGGATGCTTGGTGACTTCACTGCACCTAATTCCAATTTACATGGAAGAAGCATCTCAATCCCTGCCATTGGAGCAAACAACTTTGAGCTTAAACCTCAATTAGTTTCTCTGATGCAACAAAACTGCAAGTTTCATGGACTTCCATCTGAAGATCCTTTTCAATTCTTAACTGAATTCTTGCAGATCTGTGATACTGTTAAGACCAATGGGGTTGATCCCGAGGTCTACAGGCTTATGCTTTTCCTGTTTGCTATAAGAGACAGAGCTAGAGTATGGTTGAACTCTCAACCTAAAGATAGCCTGAACTCTTGGGATAAGCTGGTCACGGCTTTCTTAGCCAAGTTCTTTCCTCCTCAAAAACTCAAGAGGCATCTTCTGAAGAAGAAGCTTATGATCTTGAGAACCCTGTAATAGCAGAGGTGAATTACATGGATGAACCCTATGGAAATACCTATAACCCCTCATGGAGAAATCACCCAAATCTCTCATGGAAGGATCAAAAGCCTCAACAAGGCTTTAATAATGATGGAAGAAACAGGTTTAGCAATAGCAAGCCTTTTCCATCATCCACTCAGCAAAAGACAGAGAGTTCTGAGCAGAATCCATCTAGCTTAGCAAGTATAGTCTCTGATCTATCTAAGGCCACTCTAAGTTTCATGAATGAAACAAGGTCCTCCATTAGAAATTTGGAAGCACAAGTGGGCCAGCTGAGTAAAGGAATCACTGAAACCCCTTCTAGTACTCTCCCAAGCAATACAGAAGAAAATCCAAAAGGAGAGTGCAAGGCCATTGAATTGATCATCATGGCCGAACCTACAAGGGAGGGAGAGGACGTGAATCCCAGTAAGGAAGACCTCCTGGGACGTCCAGTGACCAATAAGGAGTTTTCCTCTGAGGAACCAAAGGACTCTGAGGCTCATCTGGAGATCATAGAGATTCCATTAAACCTCCTTATGCCATTCATGAGCTCTGATGAATATTCTTCTTCTGAAGAGAATGAGGATGTTACTGAAGAGCAAGTTGCCAAGTACCTTGGTGCAATCATGAAACTGAATGCCAAATTATTTGGTAATGAGACTTGGGAAGATGAACCTTCCTTGCTCACCAATGAACCGAGTGATCTGGATCAACTGAGATTGGCTCAGAAGAAACAAGATCTTGGAAAGTTCTTAATACCTTGTACTATAGGCACCATGACCTTTGAGAAGGCTCTATGTGACCTTGGGTCAGGGATAAACCTCATGCCCCTCTCTGTAATGGAAAAACTGGAAATCTTTGAGGTGTAAGCTGCCAGAATCTCATTAGAGATGGCAGACAACTCAAGAAAATAGGCTTATGGACAAGTAGAGGACGTGCTAGTAAAGGTTGAAGGCATTTACATCCCTGCTGATTTCATAATCCTAGACACTGGGAAGGATGAGGATGAATCCATCATCCTTGGAAGACCCTTCCTAGCCACAGCAAGAGCTGTAATTGATGTAGACAGAGGAGAGTTGGTCCTTCAACTGAATGCGGATGACCTTGTGTTTCAAACTCAAGGATCTCCTTCTGTAACCATGGAGAGGAAGCATGAAAAGCTTCTCTCACTGCAGAGTCAACCAAAGCCCCCACAGTCAAACTCTAAGTTTGGTGTTGGGAGGTCCCAACCTTGCTCTGATTATCTATGAGGCTCCATGAGAGCTCACTGTCAAGCTATTGACATTAAAGAAGCGCTTGTTGAGAGGCAACCCAATATTATTTAATCATTTTTATTTTATTTTATTTCTTTATTTCATGTTTTATTAGGTAGATGATCATGTGGAGTCACAAAAACTACTGAAAAATCGAAAACAGAATGGAAAACAGCATTGAAAACAGAACACCCTGGAGGAAGGGCTTACTAGCGTTTAAACGCCAGTAAGGAGCATCTGACTGGCGTTTAACGCCAAAACAGAGCATGAAACTGGCGTTAAACGCCAGAAACAAGCAGCAGTCTGGCGTTTAAATGCCAGGATTGCACCCAGAGGAAAGCTGGCGTTAAACGCCAGAAACAAGCATCAGACTGGCGTTTAACGCCAGAAACATGCACCATACTGGCGTTCAACGCCAGAAACATGCTGCAAACTGGCGTTGAACGCCCAAAACAAGCATGGAAGTGGTGTTTAACGCCAGAAACATGCTGCAATCTGGCGTTAAACGCCAGGATTGCCTACAGAGGGCGTTTTACATGCCTAATTGGAGCAGGGATGTTAAGTCCTTGGCCCCACTGGATTTGTGGACCCCACAGGATTCCCTCAGGATCTGCGGACCCCACAGAATCCCCACCTACCCTTTTTCTCTCCTCTTCACACATTTTCATAACACTCTTCCCCAAATACCCCTCACCAATCAACTCAATCACTCTTCCCCGTCACCTCTTCACCACTCACATCCATCCTCTCTTCCCAAAAAAACCCCACCTACCTTTAAATTCAAAATAATTTCCCTCCCAAACCCAACCCTAAATAGCCAAACCCTAAACCCCTCCCCACTCCTATATAAACCCCTCATTCCCTCTTCATTTTCACACAACACAACCCTCTCTTCACCCCTTGGCCGAAACCACTTCTCCCTCCATCTCCTCCATTCTCTTCTTCTTCTACTTCTTTCTTTCTTCTTTTGCTCGGGGACGAGCAAATATTTTAAGTTTGGTGTGGTAAAAGCATAGCTTTTTGTTTTTCCATAACCATTCATTGCACCTAAGGCCAGAGAAACCTCTAGAAAGAGGAAAGGAAAGGCAATTGCTTCCACCTCTGAGTCATGGAAGATGGAGAGATTCATCTCTAAGGTCCATCAAGACTACTTCTATGAAGTTGTGGCCAAGAAGAAAGTGATCCCTGAGGTTCCTTTCAAGCTCAAGAAGAATGAGTATCCGGAGATCCGACTTGAGATTCAAAGAAGAGGTTGGGAAGTTCTCACCAACCCCATTCAACAAGTCGGGATCTTAATGGTTTAAGAGTTCTATGCAAATGCATGGATCACTAGGAACCATGATCAAAGTGTGAACCCAAATCCAAAGCACTGGCTTACTATGGTTCGAGGGAAATACTTAGATTTCAGTCCGGAAAATGTAAGGCTGGCGTTCAACTTGCCAATGATGGAAGAGAACGCACGCCCCTACACAAGAAGGGTCAACTTTGATCAAAGGTTGGACCAAGTCCTTATGGACATATGTGTGGAAGGAGCTCAATGAAAAATTGACTCAAGAGGCAAGCCGGTTCAACTAAGAAGGCATGACCTCAAACCAGTGGCTAGGGAATGGCTAGAGTTCATTCAACGCTCAATCATTCCTACTAGTAACCGGTCTGAAGTTACTATAGACCGGGCCATCATGATCCATAGTATCATGACTGGAGAAGAGGTGGAAGTTCATGAGATTATACCTCAAGAACTCTACAAGGTGGCTGACAAGTCCTCCACTTGGGCAAGGTTAGCCTTTCCTCACCTCATATGCCACCTCTGCAATTCAGCTGGAATTGACATAGAGGGAGATATCCTCATTGAAGAGGATAAGCCCATCACTAAGAAAAGAATGGAGCTAACAAGAGATCATGGACATGAGGAAATTCCTCACCATGAAATTCCTGAGATGCCTCAGGGGATGCACTTTCCTCCACAGAATTATTGGGAACAAATCAACACTTCCCTAGGAGAATTAAGTTCTAATATGGGACAACTAAGGGTGGAGCACCAAGAGCACTCCATCATCCTCCATGAAATTAGAGAAGATCAAAGAGCTATGAGGGAGGAGCAAGAAAGACAAGGAAGAGACATAGAGGAGCTCAAAAGCACCATTGGTTCTTCAAGAAGAGGAAGACGCCACCCTCACTTAGGTGGACTCATTCCTTAATCTCATTGTTTATTTATTTTTCTGTTTTTTTTTTTCAATTTTTGAGCTTTATGTTTATTTATATTTGTGTCTTATTACATGATCATTAGTGTCTAAGTGTCTATGCCTTAAAGTTATGAATATGAATCCATCACCTCTCTTAAATGAAAACTGTTCTAAAAACAAAAGAACAAGAAGTACATGGTTTCGAATTCATCCTTGAAACTAGTTTAATTATTTTGATGTGGTGACAATACTTTTTGTTTTCTGAATGAATGCTTGAACAGTACATATGTCTTTTGAAGTTGATGTTTACTGAATGTTAAATATGTTGGCTCTTGAAGAATAAGGAAAAAGGAGAAATATTATTTGATAATCTGAAAAATCATAAAAATGATTCTTGAAGCAAGAAAAAGCAGTGAATACAAAAGCTTGCAAAAAAAAAGAAAGAAAAAGAAAAAGCAAGCAGAAAAAGCCAAAAGCTCTTTAAACCAAAAGGCAAGAGCAAAAAGCCAATAGCCCTTAAAACCAAAAGGCAAGGTAATAAAAAGGATCCAAGGCTTTGAGAATCAGTGG
>NC_029791.2:8613782-8615494 GCF_000816755.2 Arachis ipaensis | reverse complement strand
GAACCGACAGATGAATAGCCGTGCCGTGACAGAGCATCTTGGACCATTTTCACTGAGAGGACGGGAAGTAGCCATTGACAACGGTGATGCCCAACATACAGCTTGCCATGGAAAGGAGTAGGAATGATTGGATGAAGACAGCAGGAAAGCAGAGGTTCAGAGGAACGAAAAGCATCTCTATACGCTTATCTGAAATTCTCACCAATGAATTACATAAGTATCTCTATCCTATTTTAATTATCTTTTAGTACACTCTAATCTCTTAATACATTTGAATCCGTCTGACTGAGATTTACAAGGTGACCATAGCTTGCTTCAAGCCAACAATCTCCATGGGATCGACCCTTACTCACGTAAGGTTTATTACTTGGACGACCCAGTGCACTTGCTGGTTAGCTGTACGAAGTTGTGAAACAGAATTAAGATCATGAACGTGCGTATTGAGTTTTTAGTGCTGTTACCAAGGAAGTAATGATCACGATTTCGCACACCAATGCGCCTCACCCTCTACAATAAGAAAGACATATTCCTCAGCAATACGCTTCTTAGCAGCTACGTGCTCTATCGCAACGCTATTTTGCTCTTCGTTGGCAAGACTTCAGCCGGATAATTTCACGCTACCGTGTGCTGTTAAGGCCTACGCTGGGCTCACAGAGGTGAAACTCGGGGAAGCGCTTCACGCGCTTGCTTTGAAGCTGGGACTGTGCTCTGATTCTTTTGTGGGGAATGTGCTTATTGCTATGTATAGTAAATGTGGGTTTGTGGAGAGTGCATTCAAGGTGTTTGAGAAAATGTCTCAAAGATACTTGGTTTCGTGGAACTCGATTATGCTTGTGTGCTCGAAAAATGGGCTTTTTGGTGAGATTTGTGGTTTGTTCAAGGGGCTTTTGTTGAATGGTGGTGGTAATGAAAGTTCCGTTCCTGATGTTGCTACTACGATCACAATGGTTTTTGTGGTGGCTGCAACGGGTGACGTGAATTTGGGGATGCTGCTTCAAAATTTGGCTTTGAAACTGGATTTTTGAAATTAGGACACTCATCAGAGAGTTGGAAGAAGATTTAGAAAGAGAGAGGTAGAGTGTGAGAGAGAGAGAGAGTGAATATGGTGGTAGCAGTGGTGGAGAGAAGGGTAATTTAAGATTTTTGAATAATTTTTTAGGGTTTGAGTATTTCCGTCACACGAAATTCATCTTTTATGAATACAATGGTCTTTTTTTATTTGATAGGTACATTTGTCAGCATTTCACTACAACATTTTTTGCCTAAGGTAACCCTTATTCGAAGCAACATTTAACAAAAGTTGCCTTAGATAGGCAAAGACAACATTTTTTACGAGTTACCTTTGAATAAGGCTAAGATAACCAAATTTTTGGCCACCCACAAAAATTGTTGTCTTTGATATCTAAAACAACACTAAAAAAATGTTACAATATAAAGCGTTGCTTTTTGTCGGAAAGTGTTGCCTTTTTCCCTTATTATAGACAACATTTTTAAAGGGTTGCCTCAATCCGAATTTGTTGTAGTATTTGTATCTTTTATGAGTACATATGATAATTTATTCTAGGGATAAGTACTTTTTTCGTCCCTAAGGTTTGAGGTCAAAATCAAAATCGTCCCCGACCTTTTTTTGTTATTAAAATCATCCTCAACGTTACAAAACGTTATAAAATCGTCCTTTTCTACTTCAATTTTATTTTTTTTAACCAAATTAC
>NC_029791.2:8611491-8612778 GCF_000816755.2 Arachis ipaensis | reverse complement strand
GTAACCCCCCCCCCTCCTCCTCTTATTCCTCTTCTCACTCTTCCCCAATCCCCTTCCAGCTTCTCACACTTCCATCACCTCTTCCCCTTTGCACCTCCTCACTCTCCCTTTCTTCATCACTGCCACCATAGCCAAATCATCATCATGCAATTACTATAATCAGAAGCAATTACTAATTTACTATAATCAGAAGCAGTATCACCAATAATAAATTAATAACAACAATTGTGAAGGGTGAATCAACAATTGTGAAGCAACAACAAAAGCAAAAATAGAAGCAGAAGGCAGAAAGCAAAAGCAGAAAAGTAGAAGCAACAACAGGGCTCGATGGCGACGGGACCTCACTCCAGCGGCGGCGACGGGACAGGGCTCGGTTTCTTCCTTGGGAGGCGCCGAACCCACGAACAACCGCCACTGATGACGATGTGAGGAGTAGAGCCGCCGTCGGTGATTTCGCGGCGCGGAAGGGAGAAGTGCGTGACTAATCCACCACCACTCCTAGTGGCGGTCTTCCCTTGGAATCGAGACGGAGGACAAAGCGGCGAGGGCTTGCAGGGGCAAGTGGCGGCTTCGGGAAGAGGCAGGGAGAACTCGAACAGTGAACAGCGGAGGGTCGGGACCTGGACGGCAGCGGTGGTGCCTCCATGCAAGCTTGCGACGGCCGGTGGCTGCGGGTTGGACGCAGGGGCGGCGGCGGGTGCACCTCCCCCTTCCCCTTCCCCCTTCTTTTTCCCTGCCCCTCACCCTTTGCGTGATTCTCCCTTCCCCTTCCTTTGTTTTTCTTTTTTATTTTATTTTATAATTTTTAAATTATTTTTATTATTTAATAAGAATAATTTGGTAAAAAAAAATAAAATTGAAGTAGAAAATGACGATTTTATAAACGTTTTGTAACGTTGAAGATGATTTTAATAACAAAAAAAGATCGGAGACGATTTTAATTTTGACCTCAAACTTTAGGGACGAAAAAAGTACTTATCTCTTTATTCTACTAAGTATTACAACACTTTAATTTAAAAAAAAAATAAATGTACATATATACAAATAGAGGACTAGAGGAGTGTCACCTAATTTTAGGAGAAGTTATATATTTACCCCAAAATTTATTAAAGGACACAACGTCATATATATATATTCATATTTTTAACTTCTTGCAAGATGATCTTGATAGCAAGAATAATATAATAAGGTCATGAAAAATCTAGGATCTCAGGGAAAAAAAACAGCAATTGACTATTTGTCAATATCAGTGTGACCACTCGCCTAACCAATAGCATTCAATCAATA
>NC_029791.2:8592556-8610822 GCF_000816755.2 Arachis ipaensis | reverse complement strand
TCAATAATAAGTGCTTTATATGGCAGTGAAGCATCAAAATATTTTTCTCATAAAAAATCAATTAGGTCCACTATGCCGATTGATTACCAGCACATTAATTGAAATCTAACAACATCCTAATCCTAATTTGAACTAAAGAAATACGGTAATAATAGAAGTAATTATTATTATTGCTGAATGATGCATATTATTGCTAATAAGTCAATGAACCTAGCTTAAGCTAGTCATCATCATGTTACTCCATGTTTATTAGACTAGCCAGGTTAGTGTAACAAAATAACACAACCTTTTGATAATAATAGACATTAACAATTAAAGTGGTAGATATTTAATTTCCCTTTTTTTCCCCCCTTTAAATTAGACAATGAATTTTCAAAGGTTTGAATAAATTATTTCTGTAGTAAATAAGGTTTAATAAAAACGGTAATATTAGAGAGATAATAACTTAAGGTATCTTATTTAATTTAATATTTATAATTTTATATATAATATTACTTAATTATTTTAGTAGTAATTAAAAAATATAAAATAGGACAAGCAGTAATTAATTGCTTTTACTACAACAAAAAATTTTTAATGGTAATAATATAATAGATTACTATATATCTTATTTAACTTATGTTTTTATAGTAATTATATATATATTTTTTTTTTGAGACCATTAAAAATATCTTTAATGTCAATTATATAATTGTCATTAAAACTTTTTGACAACAAAGCAAATGATGATTAATATCGTAAATATATTAGCGACTTTTTTATCACCATTAAAAGTGATTTTTTTTAATAGTGTTTAAACAGATTTTTTTACTATTTTCTAAATATTTTTGTAATAAAGAATAACTAATGCTCCAATTTAATCCGAGTTTGATAACAAATTTAATGTGAAGCCTTTAATTAATGGGGGGAAGTTTCTTACTATTAAAAAAGGGCACCTGACAATAAATAAGAACTATATCCCATTTCCTAAGTAAGAACCTTTTAGCATAATTAAAGCAAAAGAATGAGACAAAATATTCTAATTTGAGATGTTAAATACTCAGTAATTACTTAACTTGCTCATCAATTAATTGCCATTTTAGTCGCTGCTTTTATCTTTACAGCAACTCCAATGCTAAGAAATAGAGTTCCTCTTCTGACATATGGGGACTCAATTACCATTGGAGTGAAAAGGAAAAGAGGGCTTTTCACGGAAATCAAAGTTGAGAATCCCTCTAAGTAGGGACTTGCAATAACCAATAAAATCATGTAATGTGATAAGTTAATAAAAAAAATAAAAAATATATTAAATATATATATTAAATACTTATATATCTATTTAATTAATTATTTATTAAATAATATTGTTATAAAAAAATAATAATTATATTAATTTTAATTACTTAATTAATTAATTAGGTAGGACCACAATTGGGATTAAAGTTAGTTCCTTCTAATGGAGAAGAGAGAGATTCATTGAGTTCCTATTTATTGGTTATGACGCAAAATCTGATGTGGAGTCACTTTTTATGACAGGTGGGCCATAAATAGAGACTGAAATGAGTTTTCTACTGGAGATGGTCTTAGGATTCACAAAGAGTTGCTTTCCCAATAAAGTAAAAATTAAAGATAATACTCAATTTGGTCTTTGAACTTATACATAAAATTTAATTTAGTTCATGAAAATTTAACTATTTTTTGTTTAATTTCCGAACTTTGAGAACATAGTTCATATTAGTTTCGACATCCATTTTTGGCGCACAGATATTAACAGAATACTGACGTGAATAGTCGAGTGTCATGTTAGACTCTATAAAGTGATGCTATTTTGATTTTTTTTATTCAAATAGTCCAAAAGTAATGTCGTAAGTGATATTTATCGAAACTTTTTTTTCCAAAACAAATGATACATTGTCGTTTTGAGACTATTTAAATGTCAAAACCAAAACTACGTCATTTTACAAGTTCTAGCGTGATATCTGATTGTCAATATTAGCGCTTCATTAATGCTTGGTACTAAAATTTGTCTCAAGAACTAATATGAGTCACGTTTGTAAATTTTAGGAACTAATTAGAAATAATTAAAATTTCAGAGATTAAACTAAGATTCATATGTAAGTATAGGAACCAAATTGAATGTTAATTTTAAAAATTATCCATTGTTGTGACTTTCTAAAGTTAATAAATCCATAAAGTTGCTCTTATTTCATACAAGATCAAGTGATTCATTGTAAATAATCACTAATTTTTTATTTACTTTTTCCCCTTCTGATCATCAAATTCGTTGGGTGGGGAGTGTGGGACATAGAAATTAGAATCCAATAAATCTTTGTTTTTGGTGGAACTGGGTCCAGTGCTCTTCTTCATTCATGTAGGCTTTATTATTATTGGGCCTCTTCCTCAGTTATGGGCCTGTTATGGTCCAACTATCATAATCCAAAGTAAAAAATGTCCCATATGTTGGACCCAGAAAAGACAAAAGGTATGCGTCCGAAAAAAGACGAAAAGTTAGAAAAAGCATTGTAGAAGACTAGAAGAAGAAGAACCGAAAAGAAAACCCACATGAAAAAGTAACTTTACAATTATTATTGGGCTTTCTGAAGAGAAAGGGTAATTATTAACTTGATTCATAGGCAATAATAATAGGAATAGTTTTTTTTTTTTTTAATTAATCAAGTTGGATTCAAATTCTGAATCTTGTGCATGCGACAATTCATTGGTCAGCGATAAATTCTTGGGTTATTGGACTGAGGAATACCATAAGGGTTTGAAAAATTGACAGGAAAAAAATTAAAAATAAAATTGATTTATCGAGATTATGATTAGAAATTTCCACAAAATGATTGATTGATAGAAAGCATCGAACGTGACACACAAAATAAACGGGTTTCTCATGCATCTCCAGGACTCCAACTATTTCACTCTCACCTATCACCTATGCTTGGGTTCCAGTTAAAAGTTAAAACCGAGATAAATTTGATGTTAAGTGTTGAATACTTTTTTAATATGTATTTTGTAATGCAATAAATATTACATACATATAACATAATGGATTAGCAAAATTCTCTTTTGTTTTCATTCTAAATAATTTGTTAACTTACTCCTGTTTTATCTTTGAATTTCAATCAAATGCTTAAACTTACAAAAATAACAAAATAAATTGCTAATGTAGGAATAATTGGAGCATTTAGCCTATATTACTCATCACAAAATTACCTTTTGATATCTCAAAGGTCATTGTTTTTTTATTTTTTGATTTGATCAAAGATAATAAGAAAAAGAATAATGTAAGTTAACAGAAATTATTTTTCTTATGGATGCAAGGGTGGTGTATTGGCTGGATATTGGTCAAGGAAGAGTATTGCCGTAGTATGGAACTCACGGTCAATACGTCGAAGGCGTGGTACCTGAGCGAGTGGCGATGTGGCAACCGCCGGGGGCATGCTTCCTGCGACGTGGTGGCACTCCTTCAACACGCCAGGGGTGTGCTGGCTCACCACGGGAGACGTGGTGCTTGGAGACCCGTGAAGCACAGCAGAGATTTGCGGAGTTCCAATGCTGTTGCTGCACCACGCGGGGGGCGTGTTGCAGACTGCCGGCATGCAGGGACAGCCCTCCTCCGGGATCTAGCGAACTCTCTCCTTCTTCTATATATATGCATTCTTCTTCTTTGTCATTGTTAATCAAATAGGTGGTGAGGCAAAAAAATTAGAGGGAAGGAAAGAAGTGTGGGCTGTCTAGTGTATAGGTTTAGGATGAGAAGAGTGTAGTGAGTAGTAGTTAATAGTAGTGAGGTAAAAATTTCTACGGTGAAACATTTTTTTAGTTTAAGGGATTAAAAAAAATAGTATGTAATTATATGGCATTTGAGGAACATATTATCAACTATTTGCATCATCCTATTTATGTAAGTTGGCAAATTTTAATTTTTTCTGTATTTAAAGTTTATTTTTTATGTATTTATATTTTTTTATGTATATATATTTTGTAATGAGAATATTATTATAAGGATTATTATTTAATTAATGTAACATATATTTTTGTTGATGCAGCCTAACAGGAATTTGTTGGTGTGTAAACTGGATCCGCCACAGTCGTGGAATCCGATGGTGGAGAACTACTTACGCGCTACGGGATTCTATCACGTCTCTAGAATTGGAGTCATAAGAGGATTTCACCCCATGTTAGCTGCTCTGGTTGAGAGGTGGAGGCCAGAAACCCACAACTTTGTATTGCCGGTCGGTGAGATTACAGTGACATTAGATGATGTCGCTCATATATTCGGCCTACCCATTGATGGAGAGCCTGTCAGTGGATGGACAGATAGTAGTGGCGACTTCCTTCAAAGTCATAACATAGCGATATTCGGTCATGAGCCATCAGTCATTCATTCTTCGAAGTCCTATATAAAGTTGGGTTGGGTTCGACATATCAGAGATGCAGAGTCGTTGGACACTGAGGAGTCCACCAGGAGATACGTCAGATGTCAAATCTTCTGTTTGTTAGGGTTGACCCTATTCCGCTCCAGCAGAGGCAGGCGGGTCGGCCGTTTCGACAGATGCAGGTGGGTCGGCCGCTCCTACAGAGGCAAGTCGTTCGGGAGCTCCGGGGGTGGATGACTCAGTTCGAGGTCACCCATATGACCTACGGACGGAGCAAAATCCACCTGATAGGTATACTCCATCGCGGTTCGGTCAGGACATTATGGGTAAGGGATTGAACTACTTAGCTGGAAAGAAGTGAGCTTCGGTTTAGGTTATCTAGATTTTATTTTCAGAATTAAGTTAATGTAATTCGTGTTTAATGTTTGGTTTGTTAACATATGTAACCTGTAGTTCTTTTTTTTGTATATTAACTTAAGGAAATCAGTTAATGACAATATTAAGCAGACATTAAAATATCAATGGATAGACTTCAATTGAAAAATACAAACACGTCTAATTTCAAAAGCATCAACCGACAAAATGCAAATTAAAAAGTACAAACATGACCACATTAAACTACGAACCAGCACCACTCGGTCCAGCACGCTGCGGACACCTATTCCGACTATGACCCTGAGCACCACAGAGACGGCATATCCGAAGACCACGCATGTCACGTGAGTCCATTTCATTCAAGTATCGGGTCAGTTTGGGACTGCCTTTAGACGTTCGCCTCAGGGCGGGATTAGCGACCAATGTGGGTCCCTCATAAGCAGGCCATGTCTTGGGATCTCATAATGGTGTGAACTCAAATCTATATACCTTACGAACCTCCGTCATCTTGTACACATCATGCACATACAACTGCCAATCGAGACGCTGGTTAGCACAGCAAGCAATAATATGGCGACATGGTATTCGTTCAACCTGAAAGTGCCCACAGTCACACGTCCGTCGCGCAAGATCAACAACTAACACCTTTTCAGTAGTCATTTCGCGCACCTCAAACACCTCATTTCGTCTATCAAAGCGGTGCACAACCATATTCCCAGCCTGTTGCATATTTGCTTCTATCCGCTGTTGCGCAAATACGGAGTACGTAAATCCAGCACGCTTGGTTCGTGAGTCTCGGCACTCTTCCGCATAAAGAGTTCATTTAACCTATAATATGTTGCTCGAAACAGCGCCAACACAGGTAGATTACGGGCACCCTTCAACACTGAGTTAATGCACTCGACAAGGTTCGTTGTCATATGGCCCCATCGATGTCCCTCGTCGAATGCCAATACCCAATGTCTGAGTCCGATGGCATCGCACCACCTGGCATATGCATCGCCTCGCTCTTCCAACCTCTTAGAGTTGATATTGTACTCCTCCACTGTTCTTGAATACCCTATGTTGACAACAAGCTTCTGCAAGTGAGGGACTTTGAATGCCCTTAAGAAGTTACTGCCGATGTGTCTTATACAAAACATCCACCATGCTCTTGGAGTTTGCCAGTCACCACCGGAACGATTAACTGCTACCCGTATTGACTCATGCCGGTCTGAGATCATACCCACACCGTCTTTTCTAACAACATACGTTCGCAGATTCCTGAGAAAGAAGTGCCACGCATCAACTGTCTCCCCTTCCATCAAGGCAAAGGCAATAGGCACAATGTTCTGGTTCCCATCTTGTGCAACAACGACTAGAAGTGTACCTTTGTATTTTTCGTATAGGTGTGTGCCGTCAACCTGAACCAGGGGCTTGCAATGCTTGAATGCCCTAATGCATGGATTGAAACTCCAAAATACACGATGAAGTATTTTTACACCTTGTGCCTCCTCATTTCCGTTGTACAGTGGTTGTGTTTCTATTTGGACAACTGAACTAGGCATCTTCTGCACCATGACCGAGAGCCACCATGACAAGGCTTGGTAAGAATCCTCCCAACCACCGAAAACTTTGGCTATGGACTTCTGCTTTGCCTACCAAGCCTTTCGGTAACTGATGGTATAGTTGAACCTTGACTAGACTTCCGCAATTATAGATTTCACCTTGATGGACGGGTTCGTCTCGACCAATGGCCTTATAACCTCAGCAACTGTATCCGAGTCCAACTTGGAATGATCTTGTGAAATCGTTCCGATCGTGCACGTGTTCCCAACAACCTTTTTTTCATATCAAGTTGGCTCGGATAAGCCAGTCACATCCACGCCCGTACATCTTGCATTTTGCATAGAACGTCTGTGACTCAGACTCATACACATTATAGTCAACTCCTCTAGATATAGTGAAACTTCTAATTGCTGCGACGACCGACTTTCTAGAACTGTATTCCATTCCAATCCGAAACTCTCCGTCCTCAGGATCAGCAACGCCTACAAAAAGCCGAAATCATCGTTTATTGATCAATCCAAAGTATAAACTAACAAAAACTTATTACTTAGTCAACACGTACCAATGTTTGCATATTCCGGAAACTCGGGGACATGCATCGCGTCGAGATCCAACTCACGCATAAAAGGTGGAATCCCCATCGGTTGACTGCTCGAGGGATGAACCACTACATTCTCTGCTGCTGCCTCAATTTCCACATCACCATCCTCATCTTCGTCGCCGGCTTCATGAGTGGCTTCGAAGTCCTCTTCGCTGTCACTATTCATTCAATCGTACACTGCAGCTCTATCATCATCTATATCTATATCATTTTGAACCGCTACTGGCTCTACAGCTTCAAACTCAACGTACAACTCAATCTGTGGGTGTCGCATTTGGGTCTGCCGGTGAATTTGAAACATATTCTGCATACTCGCTTCATCAGTGATCGGCATGGTATCAAACTATACTAGACCACCAAACACTACAACCGGATTCCGGTACAGGATTCTGCTCACTCTCATTAACGTACCGTTCTCCATGGTTTGACAGAGGCCGTTCTGCAGCTCCATTAACGTCATCGTGCATGGAACCACAAACAAAAACGGATTCTGGGACACAAACCTCACTCCCTCATGAGTATTATGTATTATCTCACCGTTGCGATACACCACCAAGTTTGCGGTACCCTCCATTACACTAACAACAACCTCAAAGAACACTGAAAACACACTCAACTCTTATTCAGTATGCAAAACACCATCGAACTCTGCCTTATATAAAGGGGTGCACCTAACACGTCCCCCACGTGCTGTCTGCCTCAGCCAATCACACTTTGACACGTGTCAGAACGCCCCTGCGTGCTGACTCAGCACGCCCCCACGTGATGCATACTTGGACCAATCAATTTTCGACATGTCAGCACGCCTCCTGCATGCTGTGTAGTTGGCTCAACCACATCGTGCCACCTAGCTTCCATGCCCCCTGCGTATTGTGTGTCCATCTGACACGTCCATGTGTGTGTAATACACACAGTATCTTCATTTTCATTTTCAGCCAATACACCACAATATTTTCCATATCCAAATTAATAAGCCGTAAGTTAATCTCTCTTGTATTTATCTTTTTTCTTTTTCCTTTTTCCTTTTTCCTTTTTCCTTTTTCCATTTTGAATTATAAATAATATTTTGTTGATATTAAGTGCTGCCGGTTTTGAGGTCCGAGTTGACTCACGAAGGAGGCCGAGTCGTCACTCACTGTCTTCTACTCTTCTTCTTCTTCGTCTTCTTCACATTCAATCTTTCAACCTTGAAGCTTGAAGCTTGTCCATGCAATGATCCACCACACCAAATCCCACTGAGATTCAAATCCTCCAATCACCCTATTCACCTTCCATCGCAACAATGATGAACCACCACGATTTCCAACAAGACCCCGACGACGACGACGGCGTCATGGAATCCCTCCTCCTCCACGATGAACCCTCCAACCCCCTTCAACCGCCCCCAACTCCTTCCTCGACCCTCCCTCCTATGCTGAAGCCATCTTCACTTCATTCGATTCTTCTTCTTCCTCCTCCTCCAACGGCACCAACCACAGTCACCACCACAACCGTAACACTTTAACCGATGAACTCCCCTCCCGATCCGGATCCGGATCTGTTTCCGATTATCTCTACATCTTCGTCTCTGACCCTCAGAAGGAGCAGGAAACCTCTGCCTCCCTCGTCCCCGGCGCCGCCACCACCTTCTACACTTACCTCATCACCACCCGTACTGACCTCCCTGAATTCGGCAGCTCCACATCCGAGTTCGCCGTCCGCCGCCGCTTCCGTGACGTCGTTACTCTTTCCGATCGCCTCGCCGAGTCTTACCGCGGTTACTTTGTACCTGTCCGGCCCGACAAGAGCACAGTTGAGAGCCAGGTATCAACAATTTCCACAGAAAAAAAACGGTTATAGTTTTAAGAGTTTGTTAGGAGTTAGTTGCACGATTGTGTTAATGAATGAGCAATTGCATAGTTTCTTTAATGCACTAATTTACTTGTACATAACAGAAAACGGTTATTTATAAGTACTGAGTTGTTAGCAGTTGGTTACATACTGACAGAGGTATGTTACTGTATGAGCGAGTGCATGGTGTCTATGGTGCACCAATTGAGTTGTTTGTGTTCTGATTTATTGTGATTGTGATACCAGGTGATGCAGAAGCAGGAGTTTGTGGAGCAGAGGAGGGCGGCCCTGGAGAAGTACCTAAGGAAACTGGCTGCACACCCGGTAATCCGGCGGAGTGAGGAGCTGAGGCTGTTCTTGGAGGCAAAGGGAAGGCTGCCGCTGCAGAAGAGCACCGATGTGGCGTCACGGATGCTTGACGGGGCAGTGAAATTGCCAAAGCAGCTGTTTGGGAGTGAAGTTGCTACTGCAGGAGAATTGAGCGAGGTGGTGCAGCCTGCAAAGGGTGGGAGGGACTTGCTTAGGATTTTTAAGGAGCTGAAACAGTCTGTTACGAATGATTGGGGTGGGAGCAAGCCTTTGGTTGTGGAGGAGGATAAGGAGTTCTTGGAAAGGAAGGAAAAATTGGTAGAGTTTGAGCAACAACTTAGCGGTGTTTCTCAGCAGGTTTGTGTTCGCCTAGTTTTGTTTTTTTTCCCCCTCTTGTTTTGGGGGGTTATTTTCATTTAGGTGTTTTGGTTGGATGCCTTGGTATTGTGGGGAAATGGTGGTTGTTAATTTAGGTGATTGAATTGAAAGACAGAAATTTAATTACTTATGCAGCAATGCATGAGTTATTTTAAACTGAATTATCGGACCAACAAACTTATCTATTTTGAAGTCTCATTGCCATATTTGTTGTGGGAAATGATTACACTTGCGGTTTTGGCTGAATTATACAAAGAATGGCATTGTTATTCCTTCTATAAATGCTGAATTGGATTCTGATCTTGGTTTTTATTTTATGAACATTGATTTGCAGGCTGAGTCTCTTGTGAAGCATCAGCAGGACATGGGCGAGACAATGGGTGAACTAGGGTTGGCTTTTGTAAAACTTACCAAATTTGAGACAGAAGAAGCTAGATTTGATTCACAGAGAACACGGGCATCTGACATGAGGAACGTGGCAACTGCAGCTGTTAAAGCAAGCAGGTTATATAGAGAGCTTAACACACAAACAATTAAACATTTGGTAAGTACAATTTATAATGAATTAGAATTTTTCATATGCCACTTCTTGGTAAATCTACAAGAGAAATTTCATCATGATGGCAGAAGTGTTAGCTTCCTAATATATATACCTCTCAGGCTGTCATTTTGAAGTAGAGTTGTTGGTGAGTATTAATTCTATATGTCACAGGATAAACTACATGAATACCTTGGGACAATGCTGGCAGTCAACAATGCATTTGCTGACCGGGCAAGTGCATTGTTGACTGTTCAAATGCTCTCATCAGAACTAGCTTCTTTAAATTCAAGGATTGAGAAGCTTGAAGTTGCTTCATCAAAAATATTTGGAGGTGACAAATCTAGGATGCGAAAAATTGAAGAGTTGAAAGAAGCCATTAGAGTTACTGAGAATGCCAAAACATGTGCAGATAGAGAGTATGAACGAATAAAGGTAACTTTTTGCTTACCATTTTTGTAGTTCTGTTTTCCCTTTCCAGGGCATCATAACTGTTACTGTTCCTTATTCTTTCAGTTCAAAGCCTTCTCTCCATATTAATATATATTTACTTCCAGAACGGGCTACTATACAATTCATGTCTCTACTAATAAATTGCTGTCCTTTTATGCTTTTATTTCATGTTTCAATTATGTAATCTAGGGAGAAGAAAATTTGGCAAACTATAACTCGACAACCAAGTATGATACTTTCATTGAATTTAAAACACTCATATACCCCTTCTAGAAAATTGACTTTAAGATACTATCAAAATTTATCATTTAAGCAATCAAAGCATACTAAAATGTAAATACCATCTTTGTCAAAAGCCTTCATAATAATTTGGGATCTATAAATTTCTTCCCCACAACTTTCCAGTAGTTTACATTTTACAATACCAGATGAAAAATATAGAGTATGGCCAACTACATTATTTTATGCATTTTAAATTCAGTAACAGATTTAATCTCTATTTCTGGATCTATTGCCATCCTAACATGTAAAATCTATAAATTCAATAAAGTGATAAGATAGGTTTCTTATATATGTGGGTTACTGGGTTCCTGTAGAATGAGATAAGTGCACTGATGGTTAAACCTGGTTGAAATTTCTGCTTTATCCGATATATTGTTTGGGAGAAATTCGTATATTATCAATAACCAACTGCACAGGACAGATCCTATGAACGATTTGAAAATTAAGCTGATTAATCTGCTACCATGGTATTGGTCATTTATCAACTCTCGATGTGGAATATGTGCAGGAAAATAATAGGAGCGAGCTTGAAAGAATCAACAAAGAGAGGCATGATGACTTTTTAAGCATGCTGCGAGGATTTGTCGTTAATCAAGTAACATATCATTTATCTTCTGTGTCTGGTAGACTTTTGTATTTCAATGACCATTATCAATGACACCATGCATTTTACAGGCTGGCTATGCGGAGAAGATGGCGGCTGTGTGGGAGAAGCTTGCAGAAGAGACTACTGCATACTCCAAAGAAGCAGCTGAATTGTAGTTTTTGCTGTACATTTTTGTTTATTTGATTTCTAGTTTAGAACAAACATTTTACACGGCAAACTTAGTTTTAACTTTTAAGTCTCAACTATTTAACTTCTAACTAATCAGAGTTGTATATGCATCTTCTTTTACTTTAGCTTTCGGATTGGATGTTTTACTGTCAAGTATTTGGATAAGTTCTATTTAATACATGCAAATATTTCCATTCGAGTCCTGTTCAGCATTTACATTTCTTTTTTTGTTACTACTTTGAGATGGCATAAGCTACCTGAGTGGTGCACGGGAATAAAAAATGAATGCAAAGGCAAGATGAGATCATCTGCTGTGTAGAGAGGGTGAAAGATATCATGTTTTTGTTTGTTTATATTTCTGTGCATGTGTTATGACAAAAGTACCAAATATTATTATGTTCCTAGATTTGATTTCCCCCATATGATTTTAAATGCATAATTGATTCAAAACTTACATCTCCCTCAACTTAGGCTTAAAAGAATTCTTGTTCAAATAAAATTTGATGTGATCCCTTATCACCCCATTTCTCAATTTCCTACTTTTTGCTAATTGCGCTTAGCACACTTCTTAGTTACACAAATGATCAGACAACTTTCTTTTGGCTTTCGGAAGAACTAATTTCCATTATCAAATGAAGTGTTAAGGTAGAAACACTTACTTAATCAACAGCAGTATTTACAGACAAACAATCAAACAGGCAAAAATTAACACAAGAATGAAAGAATTGACGACACACTTAAGTCCTACCCACTTCTACTAACTAAAGACCAAAGAACGAAGGCAACTACAAAACTTTTTATAGCACCCCTAACACACTACTTAATATCATTCGCTAGTTGAAGGGATGCCTCCATCATCACCAGAACTGGCTGATACTACCTCTTGCCTAATCTCTTCCAGCTGCTGGAGCACTTGCTGTGCTTCTGGCCGCGCCGACGGAGTAGGATCAACACAGTGCAAAGCAAGCTTCAAAGTGTTGAGCAACTCATCCCCATTTGTTGATGCATCCCTCATCAACTCAACATCAAACACCTCATTAGTCCACTCCTCCTTCACAATAGAGGCAACCCATTGTGGCAAATCCACACCATTCATAGCCTCACCCGGTGGCTTACCCGTTAGGAGTTCTAACAAGATAACGCCAAGGCTGTATACATCGGTTTTCGTGTTGGCTTTCTTCAGCTTTGAAAGCTCCGGCGCCCGGTACCCCAATGCTCCGGCCGTTGCAATCACATTGGAGTTAGCCGCAGCTGTCATCAACCTGGAAAGACCATAGTCAGCTATCTTGGCATTTGTGCTCTCATCAAGCAACACATTGCTGGAGGTGAGGTTCCCATGTATGATGTTCTCACGAGAGTGAAGGTGGAACAAGCCGCGTGCCATGCCCTGCGCTATTCTCATCCTTGTTGGCCAATCAATCACTGTTTCTGGTCCTCTGGCTGCATCAAAATGAACAATAAATTTTCATGATCGTAGCAAACTTGGTTCTATCTCAAAAAGAAAATGCTAGAACTTTAGACTTACCATGTAAGAAGGAAGCAAGACTTCCATTAGGCATGTAATCAAACACAAGAAGCTTTTCTCCTTTGGGTCCCATGTAATAAGCTCTTAGGGCCAAAAGATTTGGATGTCTAATTCTCCCTAACACAGCAACTTCAGACTCAAATTCTCTCTGACTTTTTGTGATCTTTTCCCTCAATCTCTTAACTGCAGCTTGGCTTCCATCCTCCAATGTAGCCTTGTAGACAGTTCCATAGGTGCTTTTTCCCATTATCTCTGCTGTTGCACACAAGAGGTCATCGGCCGTAAAAGCCAATGGTCCATCGAAATGGACTAGTTTCCCTCCATTCTCACCACCAGTTTCGACATCACCGGCTCCAGCTGGAGGAGAGATTCCCTTCCCTGTCCTTGTTGTGGTAGCTCTCGTTGCAGCCCGGTCTTGTTCCGCATCCGATGTTGATCTTTTTCTGATAAGGCAGACTAGCAGGATGCAGCAAATTGTTACCAGGACTACAAGGAGCACCCCTGCCACTATAAGAATTATGTCTTTGATGCCTAGTTTCTTATGATGATGTTGTTTAGATGATTCAGGAGTTGGGACTATGACTCCTTGTGAAGGAGCTTGTGAAGGACATGGATTTGAAGGGCTATAGCCACATAATTGAATATTTCCCACAAATGAGCTTGAGTTAAATTTGTTGGCAAGTAATGTGGGAACAGGACCAGATAGATTGTTGTAAGAAACATTGAAGGAATTAAGACTAGCTAGATTCGCAAAGGAATCTGGAATTTCGCCACTGATGTTATTCAGCGACAAATCAAGTCGCGTAAGTGTTGAAATATTTCCAATACTATGAGGAATGTGGCCAACAAATTGGTTTCTACTCAACACCAGAACAGAAAGATTGTGTAATCTTCCTAAAGCTTCTGGGATTTGACTAGTAAAGTGGTTGTTCTCTACATTCAACAGAGTGAGTGAGGATAAATTTGATATAGTAGCAGGCAAGCTTCCATTGAATGCATTGTTAGAAAAATCTAATGTCTTGAGCCTAGAAAGTTTTCCAATTTCAAATGGTATTTCTCCACTAAAATTGTTATTACCAAGAGAAACCTCTCTGAGTTCAACTAGGCTTCCCAAAGAAGGAATGGTTCCACTCAAGAAGTTGTGATCTAAGATCAAATTCTGGAGCTTAAAGAAACCATTTTTACCACCCCATGAGTTAGGAATTGAACCTGAGAGATTATTATGTTGAAGAGAAAGGAAAGTCAAAGAAGGTAAACTAGTTAAGCTAGATGGTATTGAACCATTGAAGGAATTGAAGCTCAAGTTGAGCCAATAAAGCTTGGTTAAATTGCCAAGAGTATAAGGGATTTGACCAGTGAGTAAATTGTTGCTGAGGTCTAAAGATTGAAGCAAAGGACAAGAACCTAATGAAGGAGGAACAGAACCAGTTAGCTTGTTGTTGAAGAGTTGAACACCTCTTAGATTGGGAAGAAGCCCCAATGATGAAGGGATTGAACCACCAATTTGGTTGTCATGAAGACTTAGTTTTCTGAGGCCTTGAAGTTGGGAAATTTTCTGAGTGATGTGTCCCTTCAAACCCTTCCATGGAAGCTGGATCACAATGACTTGTCCTTGAGCACACTTGATTCCAGCCCAACCACCTGAACAAGCTCCATAGCCACTGTCATTCCAGCTTTTCAAGAAGCCTTTTGGGTCAATGAGTTCTTGCTTGAATGCTTGAAGGGCTAAGAAGTTTGATTGTGTGACAACCACTCCATCCCAATGGTCATCACACAAAACTGGCTTCAATGGCAGCAGCAGAATCAGGAATAACAACCACTTTAGATGGTGCCAATGTGCTACATTTCTCATCCCAAGTTGATAAATAACCTGCAAAGGAAAATGGTAAGAGTTTGAACAGCTAATGTAGCAAGAAGAAGTGAACTATACTAAACTAAACCAAAACAGATGATGTTGAAGTGATTACTTGATTGTTGTTGTTGTTCTCTCTAGTAGTGTCCATAAGACACTGTGGTTGAGAATGTAGGAGAGGAGAATGGGGAGTGTGTGGTGCTAATCCTATTCCTAAGAAGAAACATGGAAATGAAACAGGAGAACAACAGTTGAATGAGGAAGGGTTTTGTAGTGAGAGTAAGTAGCAGGAAAGAGAAAGTCTTGCAAGACTGAGAAGTAGCACGTGATTGTCATAAGTTAATAACTAGAAGCTTGGGTTAGATTGAAAAACAGTTATTATTACTCTACATTACTTAACTACTAAAATCTTTACTAATATCTTGTGTTTAAATGCTAGGTACATCTAAAAAAATTAGTTATTAAATTAATTATTATATATTTATATATGATAATATATATTTAATTTATTTTTTTTATATAAAAAGATTTCATAAAATTAATTATTTTTTTAGTTTATATATTATATTTTAATATATATCTGAATTTAATTTTGATACACAGACTGCATAAAATATTTTACATAATTATGCAATCGCATTCGTCTTTTTTATGATTATTCGTATCGTTAATGAAAATAATAAATTATTTTTTATGATATGATGTTACGTAATTAGATGCACGTGTAAAATTATTTTACATTAATATTACATTAAAATTAAATTATACATATTTTATAATAGTATCTAATTTAATAAATTGATCTATTAATATGATAATGGAATCAATAATATTAACATTTTAACAATTGTTGATGATGAATGGGCGCGTCGAGAGCGTGAGAGAGAGAGAGGGAATCTTGTTTTGGGAAGAGAGAGAGAGAGAGGAGAAAGAAAAACTGGAGACAAGTTGTCAGAAAGGGGAGATAGGAGTACAATACAAGGCTCTCTTTGTTCTTCTTACAAACACAAACGGCTACTTTTTAATTTTATTTTATTGAATGAATGAATGAACGAAGGTTTGATTTATTTTGAGGTTCCAACACTCCTTTTTCGGTTCTTCCTTTTAGTTGCAAGTCCGCACCCCAATGTCCCAACGGCTAGTTTCTTCCTCCCTTCTTTTGTTGGTCCATCTTCATTACTATTGCTTCATTTGCTTCTCTCTCTCTCTTCCATTCCTTACCATGAAACGCAAACTTAACTGAAATGACCTTGTTGCCCCTTCAATTCAGGGTTGACAAGTGACAACACATCATTCTTGACTCTTTTGAAGCTCAGTTGAAGGGTTTGAAGCATTAGACGGTTAGACCATCTCGGGACAAAACTCATCACCATCTTTATTTAGGATTCATTTGACATAAAAAAAAAATAATACTACATCTATTTTGATGTGATAAATAGTAAATAAAAAATTAAAAACTCAAAATATTTATCTCTTTTCTAATAAAAAAAGATTAAATTTGGTCTTTATTATGGTTTTTAATTAATTAATTAAAATAAAATAAATTAATATAATTATTAATTTTTTATAATAATATTATTAAAATTTATAAATTAAAAAATAATTTTCTATTTAAAATATTTAATATTCAAAAAAATTTAATAACTTCGTAAATAACGATAATACACAACATATAATTTAGGGTAAAGTACTAAATTGGTCCTCTAGGTTTGGGCGTAATTTTGTTTTGGTCCTTAAAGTTTAAAGTGTTCTATTTGAATCCAAAAAAGTTTCATTTAGTATCAATTTAGTCCCACAGTGAGGTCAAAATTAAATAATTAACAAAATGTCCTACATAACAACAGTTCAAGAACAAAAGATAATCTGGAGAACAAGTACAAGCTCCAGAGACACAAAATCAACCATTGATGCATCAATACATTTATTTATCATTTTCTTTAGTTTTATAGAAAATATTTTATTTATATTATAAAAAATTAATAAATAAATGTATTGATGTATCAATGGTTGATTTTATGTCTCTGGAGCTTGTACTTGTTCTCCAGATTATCGATTTTGTTTTTGTACTGTTGTTATGTAGGACATTTTGTTAATTATTTAATTTTGATCTCACTGTGGGACTAAATTGATGCTAAATGAAACTTTTTTGGATTCAAATAGAACACTTTAAACTTTAAGGACCAAAACAAATATACGCCCAAACCTAGGAGACCAATTTAGTACTTTACCCTGTAATTTAAGGTTGAATTAATTTACAACGTTATTTAATATAAAAAAATAGTTAAACTCTATAGTTGACGACGCATATTGTGAAATTATCGTGTGTATTTAATTAAGTCTTTTTTCAGTTGTTGATGTCGCTATCTATTTTGAAGTTGGGCATTTTTTTGGAGAAATTGATGATATAGTGCAAAGTTTTTTTCTCCCAAATGAGGTTGCGATAAACCATTTTCAACATCGTCTTGAGCAAAATTTTTTTGCATAAATGTCTCTTTCATCCTCAACAATCATATTATGCAAATATAATACAAGCTCTCATTATGTTTGCAATTTTTTTCTTTTTGAAAAGCGCGTTGAACCACGTATAATTGCAGAATGTGTTTGCAACACTCCAAATGCTCGCTTCACGTCTTTTCTTTGCCCTTCTTGATATTGTGCAAATAACTTGTGTTTCTCCCATTTTATCTTTCATATTGATTTAACAAATATGGCCCATTCAAGATGAATATCATCTGCTAAATAGTATCGCATAATATAATTATTACCATTGAAGTGAAATTTACTTCCGGAGCACGATCATTTAGAATATCATCGAATACTGGTGAATGATCTAACATAGTGATATCGTTATTTAAATCAGAAACTCCAAAAAATGCATGTCATATCCAAAGGTCTGAAGATGCTACAACCTCAAGTACTATAGTTGCAATCTCACGATAACCACTCATGTACATACCTTTTCACACCTTTGAATTTTTTTCATTGCCAATGCATGCAGTCGATGCTACCTAACATGACAGGAAAGCCACAAGCCTCTGCTATTTGTAGTAGACGTTTACATAATTTGAATTTGGTTTTCGCAAGTATTCATCCTCGAAAACTAAAATGACACCTTTAACAATTTTTTTTAAGCATTCAACTGTAGTGCTCTTGCCTATGCATATGTAAACTTCAACAGCATTAGCTGCTACTTCATATGCTAACATCCACATCGCAAAAGTGCATTTTGCAATGGTAACAAGCTTCTTCTCCTAGTAGAATCGACCCTTTGTTGGAAATACGAATAGACATTTGAGAGAGTCTCTACTATCCGAAAGTATACGTGTCTTCTCATTCGAAATATCCGTCAGAAAATGTCAGCATTATACACAGGTTCATCTGCAAAATAATATTTGAAAAGACGATTATGTCTTGCTTCTCAATATCTGTTAATTCATCT
>NC_029791.2:8580800-8591742 GCF_000816755.2 Arachis ipaensis | reverse complement strand
ATATCTTCTTCTGAATCATCGAACAAACATTCATCAATCCAAATATACATGAGTGCGTTATCTCGTCTTCTTCTTCTGCTATACAAAGTCTCGTTAAACATATAAAAAATTTCTAGCTTTTTGTTGAAATATAATGTGTAGTATTTTTTTTGAGGTGAAAAACTAGCTTTAAAGTGGAGTATGTGATTGTAACTTTTGATAATTGATATTTATAAGTATATTCACAATAAGTAGTTGCTTCTCAATGACTGTTTTTGCAATAGTTACTTTATTGTTGGTAGTGTGAAGTTTTGATTTGGAATTTGAGAATTTGAAAGTTAAGATTGTTGGATATTTAGATTTTGAAAAAAAAAATTGTAAGTAATTTAAAAAAGAGTTGAATTGATTTAGATTCATTATTTGAAAAAAAAAATCAGTAAAATTTTGATTTCAGAAATTTGAAAGAAGATCGAAGAAAATTAAAAGAAATTGTGAGAATAAAAGTGTAAATAGTGTATATAAAATAACAAAATAATAATTTATTAATAATAACCGTGTGTATCATTTTTATTTTTTCTGTTACTAACTTGCCACATGGCAAAGTTTCATTAGATATTCAAAGTCCTTCTGAGGAGAGATTGCCCTTCCTTGATCTGAGGGACTCTTTGCTTTTCTTCTCCAACTATTGGAACGCTAAATTTTTTGACAAATAGTAAATGAAAACTCTAATTTTCTAATTTTCTGAGCATTGGAGCTGCTTTGAAGAAGAAAATGTACTCTACGGCCTACATACTTGGATTTGTTATTTTCACCATTTTTCTGCCAACTCTATTAGGTGGGTCGTGACGTGTGAAGTTAAATTGTACAAATTAGATTGGATTAACAGTTATTTTACTAGTCTGTTTAAACAAGTGTTGAATGTTTGAATTCTGTTTGTAATAACTCATTGGCGAGTGACAAATTCTTAAATAAAGTTTCGATCTGTAACGAATTTATCATTAATCTGCTGGACTGAAAGATACTGTGAGGAAAAAAACAAAAATAGAATTGTTCACTACATACCAAAAAAATTCTTTTAACCAATATCTTAACTAACGAAAGTTCTATCTATTTTAAATAATAATCGTTTTGATTTTTTTTTATACATTAAAATTAGTGTTTTAAAATTATTTTGCATCCAAATACATTGATTTTGGAGTAAAAGCGATCCTTTTAAGAAAATCTTTTAATGTATTAAATTCATTAGTAATTTGGATGTCTTCTCTTTTAATTAGAATTTAGAAGTGTCTTTCATTTTAAAACGTCAACCGCGGTCTTATTTTTTGTTTTCTTTATTACTTTGAAGGGGACATGGGTGTTTTCTCCTTTATTGATACCAAAAAAGAAAGGTCGCATTTTATTAAGAAGGGGTTGAAATGTTGAATGATGTATAGCTAACTTTAGAAAACGTTCGAGTGGGTCGTTCCAATTGGTATCGATAACAGGCTGTGAAATATGGGAAGAGTCGTCGTCGTCATCATGTTCATCATATCAAAGGGGTACTTATCTGCTGCTGCTGTAGTTGGTGTTGGTCCACTATTACTATACCTTTGCATACAACATATTACGACACCTTTTTGCCCTTTGACACTTCCTTCATGTCGTTTTATGTAAATGGAGAACAATGCCGTTCATCAATCATCTTCTCATCCTCCTTAGTTTGTAATGAGGATGATGGTATGTATGTACGTACGTTTGTTAGGTTATTAAATTTGAGGGAATCAATATCCATGATCCATCGTTCGAAATGCCTTGTTTCATTGAAGTGGCACATTCAATACTAAAATTATTGGTCAATTTTGTAAGTGTCTGATTCGACTAAAACGGTAATGTTCATCTTACTTTCGAATTTTCACCAATCATTTAAATTTACCAACTCAATCTTCAAGCAAGGTTCACGCTTCAATAGAAACACCTCATAGTTATATACTCCGTACCTCGCGAAATTAATAATTAATAAGTACCTCAAATAACAAGCGAGCCTTTCTTTCTATCAAATTCGAATCATTTTGTATATAGTTTGGTAACGGAAGTATACGGGATGAAAGGACTGCTGACTGGTGTGAATGTTTCAGTCTTGTAACGTGATCTACTACCGTCACGAGACAAGTGCTGGATGGGATTTAGTTCCAAACGCTCCTAGAGTTTAATTCTAGTTATTCCTTATTGTTGCGATAGCTAGTCCTCCCCAACTTGCTAGCAAAGTGAATGAAAACAAACATACAAACTTACAAACTTTCAAACGCATCAACTCAAAGTCCGAAAAATTGTGTGAAATAAAAAAACCATCCAATTGAAAATGTCAGCATCAAAACATGCGAAGGTCAACTTACCAATTCCCCCGGACCTATAATGTTGCATTAATTAATTATTGTTGTCTTTTTGGTGCGAGTTACCCCGAAATTAAATTATCTTATACTCCTAAAACACATTTAACTCGTATATTCCACACTTTACGTTGATACCGCATCTAAAAAACAAACAAACAAACAAACAAATAGAATTTGAGAATTGAGATCATGACTTGACTTGTGAATCATGACATTGCATTACCCTTATATCTTTCTTTGTGCACGAGATTAATCAATAAACCAGTTTCAATTTCCCTCACTGAAGATTGAAGAACGGAGAAGCACAAATTTTAAGCAAGATAGATGCTTACCAAGCCAGTCGATAAGAAAGGTATCAGTTCTTGCATGCAAACCATCAATCACCTAATTCCTTCCAGCTGATGCAATTCACACCCAGCAAAGGAATCACTATCATACAGACTCGTTTATTAATTCCATCTTTCATACTTACCAACACCAGAAAACAAGAGATCAAGAGAAAAGTAAGAAAATATAGAGGAAAAAGAAGTGCTCCTCAATGATATTAAGTATTAACTAGCATAACACTCCTTCTAAAGATAACAGACTCACTGTTAGGCATATATTTATGTTTGTAAGATATTAGCATTAATCTTTAAGAAGTCAGAATGAGAAGAAACCAATATCCAGGTTCCAACAACCAGACACTTTTTCTTACCAAAACCCAGGCAATAACAAAACAAAAGATTATAGAATTTGTTGGAGGCAACTACCCAACAAAACCGATCATTTCTAAGTTCTGGGAATGCCAATCTGCAGCAGGTCATCTAACTCAAAATCCAACAAGGCCCCAAAACCAGATATTCTGTAACATCTATCACGCTCAAAGGCAAATCTAGATAGAATAATTATATATATATGTCCCTACACTCAAGCCAATTATGGTTTGTGGGGTAAATATCTCCCATGTTGCTTCATGCAGAAGCCACTTCAAGACACATACAAATGAATAATACCAGAAATTACTTCCAGCAACCAAGAGCCTTTTATCGAAACACCAAAATAACCTGCACTTAAAATTAAATTTTTGTATATAAACACCACCATAGAAGGATTCCACAAACATCAACCAAATACTTGTAACCAATAGAACAAAACAGGGCACATTTCTATACTGACGCATGAAATCAGAAAAAAACATGCATGCAAATATAGCAAAAATAAATTGGTGACTAAACTGCATTGATTTAATATTGAAGAACAATCTCTTGATAATAAAACAAAAAAAAGTCACATAACTAAACCCTATGCAATTCGCAAGTCAAAAAAGAATCCGGCACATTACGATTTTTTCCCCAAGTCACCATAATACAACACCACTGACACGAACCGTCGATCCAGCGGCGAACCTTTGTAGATTCCCCGAAACTCTACACCCGCGAAACTACCGGAGCGGCGGCGGAAGTGGCGGCGCCACCGAGGAACGAAAGAAGTCCGGTAGATCCTGGCTCCTGTTCGTCGAGAAACAGATCTTCCGGCATTCTAAACGCGCCGTGAGCACACACGATGGCCAATCCAACCATTGACGCCGAGATCAAGAGCGACCCGACGCTGGTGAGGAACACGACGAAGATGGTGAGCGCGGTGAGGAGTCCTAGGGTTTCCTTGTCGTTGAAGGTGCGGCCATAGAGAATCACCGGCTGGTCTGCGGGGCGGAAGAGGTAAAGGAAGCACCACGACGCGAGGAGTCCGAGGAGGACGAGAAGCGAAAACGGATGCGTGATGAGCGAAACCGCGAGCGCGAACACGATTAGGGTTACATAGTTAACGCGGAAGTAGTTGAAGTTCTTGCGGATCCTTGAGTACGCTTCAGTTAGGGATTCCGGTTTCGAGAAGGAGGATCGATCGGCGAGCTCCGTCCACGGACGGCGCTGGGAGAAGCCTTGGCGGAGAGAGGATGACAGGCGGGAGATGAAGGAGCGGAAAGCAGGCGTGGCTATGGGAGGCTGAGATGCAGCGCCTGCGGCGGCTGTGTTGGTGGATTGGGGGAGTGTCGGTGGGGCAGACATGGTGGCGCGTGAATCTCCGAACGCCCGCGCGTGAGAGTGAGAAGTAGCGCGAGGCAATTGGAGACTCTATTAGGAACTTAGGAAGTTAGCGATAACGAAAACACTCTGGTTTTGGGCTTTTGGGCTTTAAGGCGTGCATGTATATTAAATGCCGAAAGAAAATAATTGTACGGCGTGGAACAAATGCTAGAAAATGACCAATAATTCTAATATGGGGATAAATCTATTTTGCAGAAAAAGATATTGTTAGATTCGAAAAAAAGAGTTAAAAAAAGAAAATAAAAAATCTAAAAAATATATATAAAAAGGATATCCCATAATTCACCGCCTCACCGACAACCACTACTTATTTAGACATTCATGTGAAGGGAAATGAAGCTGCATTCTTTTGTAGTTTTTGCTATTGTTTTTTAATAGGGTACAAAAAATGAGGGTACTTTATCTTGGTGCTTGGATCTTGATCTGGCTAGCTAATAATTTCACATTTATTTTGAAATATGACAACAATAATAATCAATTCATGGCATTTGAGAAGTGTTGGTTAACAATCGATAGCCCACTAATTTCGACACTAGAGTCTAAAATTCGTTTTTCGTAGACTTACATATAAGATTATGAGGCATAGAGATTGTTTATCAATAGGAGAGGACCAATAAAATCTGAACAAAAAGTTAAATGAAAATAAAACAGAAACATTGAACTACAAAGTGCAGGGACAAACAAACCTAAAAGATCATAAACTCATTACAGAAGAGAAGAGGTCAATGCGGCCAAACTCTCAATTCAATTAATATTAAACCAATTAACAACAAAAACAATCTATCTAGCCCCCAAAGTAAAAACTCTATCAAATAAACTTCTTGTCTACTTCTAATTTGGTAGGTTTATTCAACACCCACTGCTTTATATTGCAGCCAAGAGTTACAAGCACAAACTGAGAGAAGCACACATTCATAATTATTGCTTCAAAAAGGAATGGATACTTCTCAGGTGGATTCATGGTCAAGTAAACTATGTGAAGAATGAAATAGCAAAATAAAACAAGGCGTACAGTTGTTGCACCCAAATAATTATACAAATAATTTCCCTCTTTAACTCTCTGTTGACCAGGTGCGTCGAATATCAGGATGAAGAGAGCAAGCAAAGCAAAGTATGGAACAACCAAGCCGTCGCGACATATCAGAGGGAACATGGAGAGCATGGCAAATTGCATGAACCACTTAAAAATAAAAGGCTCTTCCATAGCCAGCAGGCTTGCAGGAAGAAGTGGCAGCAAAATGGACTTCTCATGCACTGTAAGGCACCATGCATACACTCAGTAAGATAATTTCAACAAAAATGATTGCAATTTGGCATTGTAAAAAAAAAAAAATTAAATGTTACAAACCTTGAAAAGAAAACAAGTAGAAGGCAAATGAACAATTTAGCAGCCCATAGAGGAAACCTCGATTACTTGGAGATTTTATTTGTTGAATCATTGAAGGAAGGCAAGTTATAACTGTTGCAATTAAGCTGAGAAGCCTCAGTGACTCTGGCGTAAATAATCTCTTCCACTTGATGATAATGGAAGAGGCACACCAAAAGTTGGCCACATAATCCTCAAATATTCCTCTTTCAAAAGGAGCAAGGCGTGAGAGGACCTGTTACAAGGACCATCCATACCCAAGGTTCTTATCCAAGATCAAAAATAGTTTTAGCATCAAGGAAGACAGACATCTCTATTATGTAACTAGATTTCTCAATTCACCAGTTGAACTGACTCTACTACCACATGTATACATAAAACACTGAGTCGGACTTAGTCTAGACGGCTAGACCTATTGTTTCCATATCAAATAACAGACTTTCTGATACCACATTTAAGACCGAGACCAGGTAGAAGCATCATATGTAACTTTTATTAAGAAAAAATGGACTATCAAGCAATCAAATAAATAGCAAATAGCACAAGTAGGAATTATTAAAATCTCTGTTCAAATAAAGCACAGCAGTAACAGTAATGTTAAATGGATTCCAATTCCATGCATCAAGATTCAAGAGCATACAGCAAATGGAATGAACAATCCAACTTCTGCTGGGTTTAGGATTAAATCTACTTTCTAGCAGCCAATGATAACAATTTCAGTATTTTACCTCCAAAATGGAATCCTTTGAATACAGATAAGGCCACCACACAGCTGCAAAGGTTCCCAAAACATAAAACCCCAGTTTTGATACCTCAAGGAGCGGATGTTTACGCCTCAAGCATTTACCCAGGAGATGGCTGAAAAAAGCAGGGGCAAAATATGCACTCATCTGTAAAAGAGTAACTAACAACAGTTATCAAATCCCAATCGATGATAAAGACAAAAAATAAAGGAAATGCAGGTTCAGACTTAGCTTATCCACAAACATTGTTGTGTCCCACATTACTTCAATATTTTTTTCCTTGCAAATGTATGTTTATGGAAACTAGGTACTAAATTCAAACTAAACAAATAACAGAATGAATTGCCATTTACTGACTGCAATCCATTTAAGACATCAGTATCAAGATTGGTCAAGTAAAATGTTAATAGGATTTATTTGACGCAAAGCAATAATACAGCCTAAAGATATATCAAGATACAATTCACCATGCACACATTAACATATAATTAAGAGACATATATGTATGACCATTCACCATGCACACAAACTATAAACACACACCCAATTTTTTAGTGACAATTCCACCTGGACAGGGTTGAGCAATCCTATATGACCATTGACCATACATGGTATAGACTATGTATAATAGCTGAAAGTAGTAAAAGAAATTAATGACAAATAGACCCATGCTAAGATCAGAGATTAAAACCTGCTTATGATTTAGAGCTAGACAATACAAAACACATGCTACAAGATCCTTCCCAGAGAGGACACCAGCAACAGCTCCAATGGTAAAGCCCAAGCTGATGCAGTTGTACTGACATACAACACATACAACAGTCAACGTTAGAGCACTACAAACCTGAAAAATACCTAAAGGGGCAAGGGCATAAACAACAAAAGAATTTCTATGCAAACCTGAAAGTGACCGTGGTCAATTAAGATCAAACAGGGGTTTAACAAAAGCATGGCAATGTGCCATCCTATGTCACTTTTACGACTCCTTGAAGGTTGACCATAGCGAACAATAACAAAGTACAGAACAGCTGGAAAGAGTATCAACAAATCAGATGATAACACTGTCCACCTCATTAGTAGTTTTCTGCAGAGTTCAAAATAAATTATCAATAAAGTCAAAATACTCGGTGCTAGCTCAGAACCTGAACAGAAAGCATTAAAATTGTAACAATTGATAAGATCTTAAATGGACAAACTATCTTTTGTCCCCCAAAATATAAATATCTCATGCGTGATTTAGCCACTGATTTAAACTGAAACATGATTTAGTTGTTGAATTATGCACATAATTTAAACCAGGGACTAAATGAAAAGAGAGGCACACTTTCAAATTCCAAGAACCAAATACCATTTCTTTCAACAGATCTGTTAAACTATGAAAGAAAATGTGTAAAATACGCACCCGAGATAAGACTCATGACCTCTGGAGGTGAAAAGGGAAACAGATTCAGGGTGCACAAATCTCAGAAAAAGGCCATGAATGAAACTCTGGTAAGCGGTGAGTGGTGGATAATCAAGGCCCCAGTAGCTCAAATCATTGCTGGTGCTGTTTCTATACCATTCTTGAATTGGGAGATTGATGGTGATCTCCATCCAATGCCTCTGTGCCTCATAGTCCCCAAATTTCGGAGGGTTAGCAAAACCGGAGTAAGGGTGGAGGGACACTGCGGCGCGAACCAAAAGTGCAAACAATCCAACAATAAGGAATGTAGTTGTTGTTCCCTTGTGAACCAGCCACCACCACCAGCAACACTGGTTTCCATCACCATCAACTACACTAACAGTGTCACTAGTCCCCTTTCCTTTCATTTCAGCAAGCAGCCCAATTCATAAGACTGCATCCGAAAACTGAAAGAAAGTGAGAAATTGCTTTCAGTCTAAATCGTGTGGTTGATTGATAACTACGGAATTGAATTTAATTGAATTGAACTATATTATTTGGAATGTGTATGAAATGAATCTGAATTTCTATGTTGACAATTTTGAACATTATTAATAGCTCGGAGTATAGCGACATCACCCAATCAAACTACACAGTGACAACAGCAATAAAAATATCAAAATAAAAATCAAACCACCATTTCAGAAATATTCAGAAAAATATTATGAAAAACCATAGCAAAAACAATATAAATTTGAACAATACCTAAAAAAGGGGGAAAAAGCTTTCCTCAGCGGCGAAGAGAATGATGGCGGCAGCGGATGAAGGAGTGGGAATTTAGTGGTGTCAACATGTTTGGCCCTATAGGGCTTTGGCCCTACTTTATAGGGCCGGAAGAACAAGAGGCCCTATAACTATTAGGGTCAAATTTTTAAAAAGCCCTCAGGGCCAAAAGCCCTAGGGCCAACCCATGGGCCACCTAATCCTTTTTTATACATTGCTCTCTATCTCAATAATACATATAAAACTTATTAAAAGTCATTAGCTTATTCTATCTCTGTCATTTTTTACGTGTAGAAAACAAAGAAGTTAAAAAATAAATATCAATAATGTGCATTGTTCATATTAAATCCAACTTTTAACTATATACATCAAGAAATCAAACATGGCATTCACTATCTCATCACCCTTCTCCTTACTCCTTAATATCTACCATCAATAATGTCTCTAGTAGAAAATCAAAATAAAGTTTACACAAAAATTTATCATCTAAAATCATGAATGTTGAGGGAGATGCATCGATTCCGTTGACACTTCTTCTTCATGAATTTCACCAATGTCATCATCTAAATCAACCAAGAGTTGTGAAAGTGTGCAAGGTTCCAAAACCAAGAGGAGCTGGCATCATTTATATATTCTTTAATTACTTTATTTTCTAAAAATTCAGTTTAATAGTAAACCTCTATTTGAAGGTTGAATCTTTATGAGAGAATAAGGAAAATAGAGACACAGAATGCATGATCCAAAGGGGAAATAGTTCTCAACAGAGAACAAAACAAGGTTTGATCCTAGGAAGCAAAAACAGCAAGAAAAACAACTAAGTTTCAAACCAAAACCAAAAGGGTTCACTGATTCCTAAGTTTCTGATTTTCATGCCCTGATTAACCATTCAAAACCTACTTGCATATTCGGTGAGAGACTAAAAACAAGATAGCAGGTGCCACTGCTGGCCAACTAATTGCTTCTGATGATTTATTTAAACCAATTCTAAATGATTTTCATCTATTCTTTGCAAGAAACAAAAAGAAGCAAAGTTTTTACTTGTATTACTTAATGTGGTGAAAATGTTATTATGGCTTCAGAATATAGTTCATCCACAATCCAAATGTACTATTATGCAGTTACTGAACTTGAAGATTCATCAAGGTAGACTAAAATATTAAACCATGCAGATTAAAGTTCAGATCAGTTCAAGGACATTTGCTAAACAAACAGAGGAATCAAAACCATGCTCAAATTCTCAGGAAACAGAGGAATCAAAATGTTTACAATCAATTAACCTGAAAATAGACAATTGAAGAAACAAGTTCACAGTTCAAGTTCACAGTTCACAGTTCAACCATTTTGAAATCACAGAGAGGGGCAAAGAAAGGGTAGCCATAGACCCACCTCGGTTTATTAACAAGAGAATTAAAATGGGTGATGCAAACAAACAAAGAAGAAACTCAGAGAGGGACAGAAAAAGAAGAAACTCACCTCTGATTCCGCGTCAGGGAGGAGGAGCAGCCACTGATTTCGTCCACCGCATCAAGAAGGAGGAGCACCGCGTCAGGGAGGAGGAGGAGCCACCGCGTCGTCCACCGTAGTAGGAGGAGCAGAATGCAAAAGTAGAATGCAGAGGAGGAGGAGGAGCACCGCGCAGGTTTCCCCGTTTCAGACTTTCAGCATCTCAGGGTCAGGGAGGAGGAGATCAGATTTGGGGCTTTTAGGGCCAGCCCTGTTTTAATTTTTTTGGGAGGGCTTAATTAAGGTTAAGGCTTACAAAAATTTTATGGCTGTAGGCTGAAATTATTTTGGGGGTTTAGAGAGCCAGCCTTAGGGTCTTGGGCTCAATTGACGACGACATCGAAAAAGGGAGAACTGGCGAAGGGAGGAGACATCAGCTGCTGCCGGAGGGTGGGGAAAATTTTCAAAGAAGGATCGGTTGTTATTTTCGGTGAGGACATTTTCGAAAATTCTTTCAACTAACTTACAATGTCCAAAAAACAAAGGATTATTCGTCAATAATTTTTTATTATATCATTTATTGTTAAATAAAAATTTAGAACAACAGATAATTAATAAAAAAAATTAACGTTAGAATATGGAAAAAGGGAGAAAGGGAGGAGACATCAGCTGCTGCCGGAGGGTGGGGAAAATTTTCAAAGAAGGATCGGTTGTTATTTTCGGTGAGGACATTTTCGAAAATTCTTTCAACTAACTTACAATGTCCAAAAAACAAAGGATTATGGATTATT
>NC_029791.2:8561524-8566569 GCF_000816755.2 Arachis ipaensis | reverse complement strand
CCATTTACTGACTGCAATCCATTTAAGACATCAGTATCAAGATTGGTCAAGTAAAATGTTAATAGGATTTATTTGACGCAAAGCAATAATACAGCCTAAAGATATATCAAGATACAATTCACCATGCACACATTAACATATAATTAAGAGACATATATGTATGACCATTCACCATGCACACAAACTATAAACACACACCCAATTTTTTAGTGACAATTCCACCTGGACAGGGTTGAGCAATCCTATATGACCATTGACCATACATGGTATAGACTATGTATAATAGCTGAAAGTAGTAAAAGAAATTAATGACAAATAGACCCATGCTAAGATCAGAGATTAAAACCTGCTTATGATTTAGAGCTAGACAATACAAAACACATGCTACAAGATCCTTCCCAGAGAGGACACCAGCAACAGCTCCAATGGTAAAGCCCAAGCTGATGCAGTTGTACTGACATACAACACATACAACAGTCAACGTTAGAGCACTACAAACCTGAAAAATACCTAAAGGGGCAAGGACATAAACAACAAAAGAATTTCTATGCAAACCTGAAAGTGACCGTGGTCAATTAAGATCAAACAGGGGTTTAACAAAAGCATGGCAATGTGCCATCCTATGTCACTTTTACGACTCCTTGAAGGTTGACCATAGCGAACAATAACAAAGTACAGAACAGCTGGAAAGAGTATCAACAAATCAGATGATAACACTGTCCACCTCATTAGTAGTTTTCTGCAGAGTTCAAAATAAATTATCAATAAAGTCAAAATACTCGGTGCTAGCTCAGAACCTGAACAGAAAGCATTAAAATTGTAACAATTGATAAGATCTTAAATGGACAAACTATCTTTTGTCCCCCAAAATATAAATATCTCATGCGTGATTTAGCCACTGATTTAAACTGAAACATGATTTAGTTGTTGAATTATGCACATAATTTAAACCAGGGACTAAATGAAAAGAGAGGCACACTTTCAAATTCCAAGAACCAAATACCATTTCTTTCAACAGATCTGTTAAACTATGAAAGAAAATGTGTAAAATACGCACCCGAGATAAGACTCATGACCTCTGGAGGTGAAAAGGGAAACAGATTCAGGGTGCACAAATCTCAGAAAAAGGCCATGAATGAAACTCTGGTAAGCGGTGAGTGGTGGATAATCAAGGCCCCAGTAGCTCAAATCATTGCTGGTGCTGTTTCTATACCATTCTTGAATTGGGAGATTGATGGTGATCTCCATCCAATGCCTCTGTGCCTCATAGTCCCCAAATTTCGGAGGGTTAGCAAAACCGGAGTAAGGGTGGAGGGACACTGCGGCGCGAACCAAAAGTGCAAACAATCCAACAATAAGGAATGTAGTTGTTGTTCCCTTGTGAACCAGCCACCACCACCAGCAACACTGGTTTCCATCACCATCAACTACACTAACAGTGTCACTAGTCCCCTTTCCTTTCATTTCAGCAAGCAGCCCAATTCATAAGACTGCATCCGAAAACTGAAAGAAAGTGAGAAATTGCTTTCAGTCTAAATCGTGTGGTTGATTGATAACTACGGAATTGAATTTAATTGAATTGAACTATATTATTTGGAATGTGTATGAAATGAATCTGAATTTCTATGTTGACAATTTTGAACATTATTAATAGCTCGGAGTATAGCGACATCACCCAATCAAACTACACAGTGACAACAGCAATAAAAATATCAAAATAAAAATCAAACCACCATTTCAGAAATATTCAGAAAAATATTATGAAAAACCATAGCAAAAACAATATAAATTTGAACAATACCTAAAAAAGGGGGAAAAAGCTTTCCTCAGCGGCGAAGAGAATGATGGCGGCAGCGGATGAAGGAGTGGGAATTTAGTGGTGTCAACATGTTTGGCCCTATAGGGCTTTGGCCCTACTTTATAGGGCCGGAAGAACAAGAGGCCCTATAACTATTAGGGTCAAATTTTTAAAAAGCCCTCAGGGCCAAAAGCCCTAGGGCCAACCCATGGGCCACCTAATCCTTTTTTATACATTGCTCTCTATCTCAATAATACATATAAAACTTATTAAAAGTCATTAGCTTATTCTATCTCTGTCATTTTTTACGTGTAGAAAACAAAGAAGTTAAAAAATAAATATCAATAATGTGCATTGTTCATATTAAATCCAACTTTTAACTATATACATCAAGAAATCAAACATGGCATTCACTATCTCATCACCCTTCTCCTTACTCCTTAATATCTACCATCAATAATGTCTCTAGTAGAAAATCAAAATAAAGTTTACACAAAAATTTATCATCTAAAATCATGAATGTTGAGGGAGATGCATCGATTCCGTTGACACTTCTTCTTCATGAATTTCACCAATGTCATCATCTAAATCAACCAAGAGTTGTGAAAGTGTGCAAGGTTCCAAAACCAAGAGGAGCTGGCATCATTTATATATTCTTTAATTACTTTATTTTCTAAAAATTCAGTTTAATAGTAAACCTCTATTTGAAGGTTGAATCTTTATGAGAGAATAAGGAAAATAGAGACACAGAATGCATGATCCAAAGGGGAAATAGTTCTCAACAGAGAACAAAACAAGGTTTGATCCTAGGAAGCAAAAACAGCAAGAAAAACAACTAAGTTTCAAACCAAAACCAAAAGGGTTCACTGATTCCTAAGTTTCTGATTTTCATGCCCTGATTAACCATTCAAAACCTACTTGCATATTCGGTGAGAGACTAAAAACAAGATAGCAGGTGCCACTGCTGGCCAACTAATTGCTTCTGATGATTTATTTAAACCAATTCTAAATGATTTTCATCTATTCTTTGCAAGAAACAAAAAGAAGCAAAGTTTTTACTTGTATTACTTAATGTGGTGAAAATGTTATTATGGCTTCAGAATATAGTTCATCCACAATCCAAATGTACTATTATGCAGTTACTGAACTTGAAGATTCATCAAGGTAGACTAAAATATTAAACCATGCAGATTAAAGTTCAGATCAGTTCAAGGACATTTGCTAAACAAACAGAGGAATCAAAACCATGCTCAAATTCTCAGGAAACAGAGGAATCAAAATGTTTACAATCAATTAACCTGAAAATAGACAATTGAAGAAACAAGTTCACAGTTCAAGTTCACAGTTCACAGTTCAACCATTTTGAAATCACAGAGAGGGGCAAAGAAAGGGTAGCCATAGACCCACCTCGGTTTATTAACAAGAGAATTAAAATGGGTGATGCAAACAAACAAAGAAGAAACTCAGAGAGGGACAGAAAAAGAAGAAACTCACCTCTGATTCCGCGTCAGGGAGGAGGAGCAGCCACTGATTTCGTCCACCGCATCAAGAAGGAGGAGCACCGCGTCAGGGAGGAGGAGGAGCCACCGCGTCGTCCACCGTAGTAGGAGGAGCAGAATGCAAAAGTAGAATGCAGAGGAGGAGGAGGAGCACCGCGCAGGTTTCCCCGTTTCAGACTTTCAGCATCTCAGGGTCAGGGAGGAGGAGATCAGATTTGGGGCTTTTAGGGCCAGCCCTGTTTTAATTTTTTTGGGAGGGCTTAATTAAGGTTAAGGCTTACAAAAATTTTATGGCTGTAGGCTGAAATTATTTTGGGGGTTTAGAGAGCCAGCCTTAGGGTCTTGGGCTCAATTGACGACGACATCGAAAAAGGGAGAACTGGCGAAGGGAGGAGACATCAGCTGCTGCCGGAGGGTGGGGAAAATTTTCAAAGAAGGATCGGTTGTTATTTTCGGTGAGGACATTTTCGAAAATTCTTTCAACTAACTTACAATGTCCAAAAAACAAAGGATTATTCGTCAATAATTTTTTATTATATCATTTATTGTTAAATAAAAATTTAGAACAACAGATAATTAATAAAAAAAATTAACGTTAGAATATTTGTGTTTTTCTTCATTAATAATTTATATTTTTAATAATATTTATTGATTAACTTAATTACCGTATATAACTACAAGGAAATAATTAGTTTAAAAATAACAAAATAGAAAATGTTAGCAATAATACTGCTAATACATGAATTATATGAGAAAGCAAAAATCAATTTTAAACTTGGTTTGAAATTAAAATATATATATATATATAATTTTAAAAAAGGATCACGATTTTTTTTAAGAATCAATTTAAATGTTTACTTGTCACCAAAAAAAAATTTAAATGTTTACTTATAAGAATTTTCCAAAATACTTCTAGTTCTTAGTTTATTCATCTCTTTCCTTATATATATTTTTAAACTGAGTGTTTTTTTTTTTCAAAAATATTTTAATTAATTTTTTTATTATACCATTTAGGATAAAGTATTAAATTGGTCCTTATATTTAGGCTTAATCTTGTTTTAGTTTCTAAGATTTAAAGTATCTTATTTGAATAAAAAAAATTCATTTAGCTTCAATGTAGTCCTACTGCCGTGAAGTCAATGTTAAATAATTAACGAAACTCAATTTGTAGATATGGAAAACTTATATAATCAAACTCTTTGAGTTGCCGAGGAGAGTTTCCTGGCAACGATGGCCTTGTCCTTGTCGTCACCGGCGAACTTCTCCACGGAAAGCGAGTTATCAACGATGTTCTCTATGTGCTTAAGGCAAGGCCAGTGGCTCGCGGTAATGCATTTGCTGCTGATAGTATGCCTCTTGAGTTTCATGACAGGACTATATTGAAACTAAATAAAACTTTTTTAGATTCAAATAAGATATTTTAAATTTTAGGAACCAAAATAAAATTAAGCCTAAACCTAACAGACCAATCTAGTAATTTATCATATCATTTAATAATTAATATTAAATAAAAAAAATGTTAAGAATAGATAATTAATATAAACAATTAATGTCAGAAAATTTATTTATTTTTTATTAATTGTTTATATTTTTAAGAATATTTATTAAAATAACTATATATAATTGAAAGATGACAGTTAATTTGAAAAAAAAAATAGAAATATTGCCTATGCATAAATTAGAGGGGTCAATATTTTTTTTATTTTGTCACAAATTGGTAGAAATTTATGTACAATTATTTTTAGATA
>NC_029791.2:8553471-8561499 GCF_000816755.2 Arachis ipaensis | reverse complement strand
TATAAAGATAATGTATATGCTTTCGCCTCTCAAATTTTAGTATGAAAAAAAAATGAAAAGTTGATGTCTTTATGAAATCTTTTTATAAGAAATTAAAATGCCAAATATATCAATTCTAAGAATAACATTATTCGTCCTTGAAGCTCTCCTTCTATGAATGTATTGCGTGCAAGCGACACTATGAATGCATAAAGCCATAAATCCATCCCTATAGGCCATAGCTAGCTAGTCCCCTTTTTTTTCTCCTCCTTTTCGTGTTTTAAAAATGCTTCTTAAATAAAAAGGAAAAACTTCTGTTTGTACTCATAAATTTTGTGAACGTTGATAAAAATACCCACCAAACAAAAAAACTAACGTTGTACCCATAAAAGATGGGTTCTGTGTGACAATAGTATCCAGACCGTTATTTTTTGTTAATTTTTTAATAAAATTCCCAAATCAACCCTTCTATCTTCATCCCCAAATTCCAAATTTCACAACCCTAATCCCTTTTCTTCCTCTGCACCTCCGGTGAGTTCCCACGAAGCCCTCCAAGCCACCTTCTCCAACCGCAAACAAGATTCCCATTCTCGATCTCAATCCTCTCTCTTCTCCATCTCCGTCTCCATCTTCTCTGCCTTCTTCATCATCAACTCCCTCGTCTCCCTCTTCGACGCACACAACTCAAACAATGCCATTGGCTCCGTCCTCCAACTCCAGCTCCTACAATCGCCCTCCTCTTCCCCTCTTACTCCCTCCTCTCTCTCTTCACCTTCCCCCTCCCTTTTCCCTCATCATTATTAGAACTCCTTGCCGCATTCGCCTTCGTCCAAGAGTTCCTCTTGTTCTCTACCTTCAGAGGAAGGATCCAAGCGGGGTCGAAAATCGTTACTACAGTCTCTTGCTGGTTCCTATCGCTGTATGTGTTTTCTCCACTTTTCTTGAATTGAAGTCTCCGGGCTCCGCTTTTCCCAAATTGGGCCGTGGAATGGGCTTCATCCTTCAGGGCACGTGGATCATTCAGATTGGCCTGGCTTTGTTCTCCGGCTGGGTGGTGCAAGGGTGCTCCCTGCACCAGCTGAACAGAGAAAACTATACTCTGAGGTGCAAGGGCCACATGGACTACCACAGAGCCAGCGCCCTTGCCACACTTCAGTTCAACTGCCAACTTGCTCTCATGGTTGTTCTTTCTGTTGGTGCTTATTCGGTAATCTCTGCGAGGAATGGAGGATCTCTAGAATCTTCTTCTGCTGCTACCAGTTACAGGCCGATTGGTTTTGCTGAGATGCATCAGTTGGAGAATTCCATGAATTTCACTTTGGATTCTAATGATGATGATGGTGAAGAGAGACAGAAGGGGACTGTTGTTGAACATGGTAATGGGTTGCGAAATTTAAAATTTGGGGAAGAAGATACAAGGGATAATTTGGGAATTTTATTAAAAAATCAACAAAAAATTACGGTCTGGATACTATTGTCACACGGAACCCATCTTTTATGGGTACAACGTTAGTTTTCTTGTTTGATGGGTACTTTTGTCAGTGTTCACAAAATTTATGGGTACAAATAGTAGTTTTTCCAAATAAGAATTATATCTCTTTTTATTTAAAACCTCCATAATCTTTTTAAGATTTGAATTAATAAGCCAAGAGTGCAATATTATTTTCTGCATAAAATAGATTTAATCTTTTCTCCTTATTAAATTAATAAGCCAAGAGTGCATAAAATTATTACTACTACTACTACATACTACCAATTACCAAATGCTTATTTGAACGTCATTAAATCGATAAATTTTTATTTTTTTTATTTTTTAGGGTGTTTGGTGTTTGTTTAGTAGTAAAAATAAAAGTACTAGAAAAATAAAAAAAAAAATCTTTTTTGAGAAGCTGTAATTTACATCTTTTTTTAAAAGATTTTTTTTTTAAAAAAAAGATGTTTTTCATGTAATAAATAAACAAAAAAGTATTTTTATATTGTTATATCCAAACACAATTGATAGATAAAAAGATCTTTTTGCATGAGATGCCCAAACATAAATTACTTTTGCTTTTCAATAAAATCTTTAAAAAAATAACTCGAAAAAATATTTTTTCTTAAAAGCTCACAATTTGGCTCTATAATGTAACTAATTTTTCCATTAATTAATGTATATAGGTTCTCACATTGCTTTGTGAGAAGATCTAGTGGAGGTAGCAGCAGCTTGCATTTCGGTTCAAAAGCAGTGATACATCCTGAAGATGCAACACCACTGGTGCAACTTCCAAGTAACGAAGTACAGCTTTATTATGTTGATCTAGAGGGAATCAGCGTTGGCAACACCAGAGTTAACATTCCTCCGGCGATCTTCAAGCGAACAAGCGATCGCCGCGGAGGATTCCTCATTGATTCCGCATCAAGGTACACAATGCTTAGAAGCGACGCTTATGATGCGTTTCTAAACTTGGTTAAACAAATGGTGACTAACGTGCATGTAGTACCGTATCCACCAGAAGAGCAAGACAAAACAATTTACAAGAAAGAGTTCTGCTTTACATCCACCAATAGCACTGAAAGAGAGTTGTTGCCAAGGGTGACGTTGCACTTCGCTGGTGGTGTTGATCTTCAGCTGATTAATGACGTTGTTTATATTGAATATGTTGAGCCTCTTTGGTGCCTTGGCATTCTTAGATCTGATTCCAAAGATGACGTGTCGTTCCTTGGGAATATTCAAATGATGAACTTGAATATTGGGTTTGATCTTGAGAACAATAAGGTTTCTTTCACAAATACAGTTTGTGCAGCTTCGGGGTATAATGACATGTTGATATAGATTTTATAATTTGTAACTATTAATTAGTTATTATTATTATTTTTAATAGTGTGAGATTATATATAATAATATGTGATTACTCATTTTTTTTACTGGTTAATAAAAGTATTGGCCCTAAACTTAGTGTTTGTTTAAGTGTCATTAAATCGATAAAAAAAAGATATTTTTTTAATGAAAAAAGTTTTTTTTTAATTTTTAGTGTATTTAACAAATTTTTAATAGTAAAAATAAAAAAAAATAGAAAAATAAAAAAATTATTTTTTTTGAAAAGTTACAATTTACATCTTTTTTTTAAAATATTTTTTTTAAAAAATTATTTTTCACATAATAAATAAACAAAAAAATATTTTTATCTTATTTTACTCAAACATATTTTTTTTTTTTGAAAGAAAGAAAAAGCTCAACACTCGAAGTGGAGCATATACGGAATAAGGTAAAAACAAGACTAACTAGCTCTTATGTCATCTTCGGCATAGCTATCAACAACATAAGCTAGTTCCCACACCATTCCGCAGCACTAAGAAACGATTGTGTCACACACTCTACAACGCCTACTGTATTGTTCTGAAAGATTACATCATTTCTCCGTAACCAAATGTTCCATATCACTGAAAAGAACCCAACTAGCCATAACTTGCGTACCTCCTGTCTCATAGGCATGTACCTCCAACTCTCAAAGTGATCTTTCAAGGTGCCAGGAGCTGTCCACTCCTGACCAAATTTCGAAATCCATCCACACCGCACTTGCCAAGAAAACTCACAAGCAACCAACAGGTGATGAACACTTTCAACTGCTTTCTTACACAACACACACAGATTATCATGTGGTCCCAGGATACCCAACCTACTAAGCCAGTCCTTTGTGTTGATCCAGTCAATCAGAGCAAACCAAGAGAATAACTCAACTCTAGGCGGAACTAAACCTCTCCAAATCTCTTTTGTGAATCTGTACCTCAGAATCTCCTCATCCAGAGTCGCTTCCTGCAAAATCTGCACAAATGAGTTAGTCGTATAAACACATTCCTTATCGAATTTCCACACCACTCTATCTTGCACTTCTGCTATCAGCCTAACAGATTGCAAGGCATGCAGCAGCTGATCTAAAGTCTCTGATTCCCACTGGCGGAGCTTCCGCCTCCACTGAAAATGCCAAACCCACTCTATCTCATCCCAAAACCCACAATTCCCAATTGGTGATCCTTTTTTGTTCGAAATCAAGAAGAGTCTCGGATAAGAGTCTTTCAGCTTTCCTATTTGCAGCCACGTATCCTCCCAAAATCTGGTAGTCCTGCCATCCCCTACCTCAATAGCGAGGCCATCAATCATCTTCTGCCTTACTTGTTGCTCCTTTATTTGTAGATGACATATATCTCTCCATGGACCCCCTCTCACTGGTAAAGTCTGAGTAGACAGCAACTGATTTGGGTTCAGTATATTGCAAGAACACACAATCTTCTTCCACAACGGACAGTCCTCCTTCGAGAAACGCCACCACCATTTAAACAGTAAAGCAGTGTTGCGAACCACTACGTCACCCACTCCCAGCCCTCCTAGCTTCTTTGGTGCCTGGATCACCTCCCACTTCACAAGAGCCATGCCAGGTCGTCCGTCATCCTTCCCCCAGAAGAACCTTCTCTGCAAAGAAATGATTCTTCGAGCAACCACATTTGGCATTTTATACAGGCTCAGGTAGTACACTGGTAGGCTGTTTATTATAGACTTAATGAGTACCAGCTTTCCAGCCTTACTTAGCACCTTCGCTTTCTATAGGCTAAGCTTCTCTTCCACCTTCTCTATAACCGATTTTCAAGTTTTTACTAACCGCAGATTTGCTCCTAGGCTAATATCAAGATACCTCACCAGCAGGGTTGCTTCCTGGCATCCAAGCATCTGACACATCCGACTAGTCCACTCCTGACTGTAATTCACTGGTATCAAACTAGACTTCTCAAAGTTAATGCTCAGTCCCGACATAACCTCGAAACACCTCAGAAGTCTCTTATAACTCTTCACTGTCCCCTCCTCTGGCGGGCAGAATAATATTGTGCCATCTGCAAATTGTAAGTGTGATAACTCAATATCATCCCTACCGACCAACAGTGGAAAAATGCAACCATTCCTCACTGCCTTGCCGATCATTCTGTTGAGCACATCCACTACCAAGACAAACAAAAATGGTGATAATGGGTCACCTTGACGAAGTCCCCTCTCCATTTTGAATGCTTTTGAAGGGGATCCATTAACCAGAATAGAGATGGATGCCGACCTTATACACTCCTTAATCCATGCCCTCCATGTACTGCCGAAACCCATCTTCTCTAACACAGTATCAACAAAGCACCATTTAACTCTATCATAGGCTTTGTGGAAGTCCAGTTTGATAATCGCTGATGCCTTTCTTTGTCGTTTTAGCCAATGTACCGTTTCGCATGCAATTAAAGCTCCATCGTGTATCTTCCTTCCTTTCACGAAGACACTCTGCTGGGACTCTCCCACTAATCCTGGCATCACTCTCCCACTAATCCTGGCATTACTCAAATATAATTGATAAATAAAAAGATCTTTTTATATGAAATATTTAAATATAAAATTACTTTTATTTTTATAAAAAATATTTTTTAAAAAATCATAATTTTTTTTTTCAAAAATATCACCCAATCAAACCCTAATTTTAAATTTCTCATCTTCCTCCTCTTTTTTCTTAATTTTCTAATCTTTAAAAAATTAGTTGTTCATGCATGTAAGAGTCAACTATATCCGCAGCATCTGAAGACTGAAACCTAAATTTGCCTCTAGCAGTCTAGCTAGAAGCTAATTAACCTTTAATTTCCGTGGCTTAATTAAGATCATGATATTGAACATTGTTTAAATTCAGTTATCACTCATGGATAAATGACTACGTAATAGTTTTTAGAATAAGAGTTTTGTGAACTTGTTTTCTAAGAACATATTATACTATTTATATAAATAAATTTGATTACTCGTTTATTATAAATTTAATTATTTTACAATGATAAATTTAGTTTTTCGGATGACTAAATAATGAGAGAGTTAGAAAATAATATGTAGATATACAGATTATATATAGTTCTGCAAGCTAATAATAAGGCCTATCGTATTTTTATTTTATTTTTTAATTTCTTTTTATACCATTCATCATGGTTCCATCTTATCCTATTTCTTTTGGGATGAGCTGACTATGGATCAATAAAGTGATAAAATATAGTAACTTATATTCCATAATAATTAAAGTATAGTAAGTTATGCCAACGAATTATATTTTTTTTTTATTTTTATCTAAGAAATTATGAGTTTGAGTCTCTTTGTTTATAAAAAAATATAGTAAATTATATTTCATAATAATAACTAATTCATACATATTTTTTATTGAACACAACATAAGTTTTAATAATTTCTTCTATCTCATTTACAAATAACTTTAAAAATCTCATCTTCATCAAATTCAATTCAAAATTTCATATTTTTCTTCCATGGTAGGGGTATCCAATAATATAGATCCCTACTTATATATTAAGAAAAAGAATTCAAAAATTAATCATTTTTATTTATATTAGTTAATAATTTTAGCTAAAACGCACTCTATTAATGTATTTAGACCTTTTTTAACACCAATTTATAAAATATATTGATTAACTAAGTTTTGTTTAAAAAAAATAAATTGTGTTAATTTTATAGCATTGCTCAGATATTATATAGCCAATTACCTTGCATAAGAAAATGGAGCACGAATCCGCATAATCTATATATATTCCAGCTTTGAAATCTTTATGGTAATGGATTATATTCGTTACTTAAGCACTATTGAATTAACTACATGCCACTTTTCATACATTGCATCTAAGTAAATTGGATGTCCTTACCAAACAAAAGATGCCATTTTATGTTTCTTTAACTTATATGATGGAAGTACTACACATACTATTTTCAAATGCAACAAAATCTTCAGTGGATAGGCGCAGTTTGAAGAAACAGCTTAATTAAGCTCCTCTTAAAAAAATAATTTAAATAATAAATAATTATATTAAAAGTAGCTTATAAATAAGTTATTTTGTATTTAGATTTTTAACTTTAAAAGTACTTATTTTATAGAAATATGATAAAAAATAGAAGTATTATGAGAGAAGTCATTTTTTTTAACTTCTGTATAAGCTCCTAAATAACTTCTTAAAAAGCCGTAATTTGATTTTAAAAATTGTACCAGACATTAATATTATTACTTTTCATAAGTCAAAAACTAAAAAAAGTTACTTTTAAAACTTCCCAAACGGTCCTTAAATCTATGTACTTGTTATCATTATATGTATGTCCCCTATATATATGTGTATCCATTATAATAAAATGAATAAATATCATGGTTATGAGAATCGAATCGAGATGATCGATTTAATAAAGTTAATCGGTTATCATATTAATTCGATTCCAAAAAAAAAATAATTGATAACAAATTGGTTAAAGAATTAAAAAATCAATTAAAAAGTGATTAATCGATATAATTTTTAACAATTAATCAAATTAAAATAATAAAATACAAAATATTATTTTTTTAAAAATATATATTTTATATATAAATATATTATTTTATAATATTTGATTTAATTTCAATTAAATTTCGTTTAAATTTTTAATTTTATTAGTTCAATGATCACTTCGATTTTTTGAACTATGATGAATATTAATTAGATGATATATATTGACTTATAAGGTTATTATGCCTAATTATCTGACTCTGATAACTATATATTACTTCACCATAATTTTTACTCCTGTGGCTATGCTGAAGCCATGCATTTTCTGCTTATTATATTTATGACATGTGATGGAAATAAAATCAAATGGAATATAACAAACCAGTTGTCTCTTTTCTTTTCTTGCACATTTAGCTCTCTTAGGTTCTTTTCTAGGTAGCCCGTAGACTCTTATTATTATTATTATTAAATATAATTTATATATATGCATAGTACTTTTGACTTTTTTTACCCCAATAAAGAATCAATCATTGCTTTAGTTTGCATCCACTAAAGTGGAGTCCCAAAAATATGTGAAGCTGAGTTATAGTTAAACAAGTGACTTCAAAAAAGATGTGATAACTCTTATATAAGCTTAAAAAGAAAAAAAATTGGAATTTTCAATTTATTGATCTCATATTAATATTAACTTGTTAAAATTAAATTATATAAATTTTTTGCATGTGGTTATGTTATTTTTTAATCTTATTC
>NC_029791.2:8551012-8553236 GCF_000816755.2 Arachis ipaensis | reverse complement strand
TCTGATACAACCTATATTTTTTTTCTTAATAAACTTATTCTTTTTACTAAATAAGCATTGGATTAATATATACTTGCATCGTTTACGTGTATAAAAATCTTATTATATATAGATGAAACTTATTATATAAAAATCTTGTATTTTATCTATTGATAAAATAGTGTGTATTAATTTCAAGATCAAATAAACAAATAAATAATGAAGTATGATACAATTACTGAACAAAATCATTTATTACACAAAAAAAGAAAAACATTATTTGTATAACAATTTTATTAGTGTTGTAGACAAATACCAACTTTTTAAATAGGTTGCATGTTATAGTGACTGTAACGATAGTTACAATAATTATATAATTTTAGTAACACTTACTAAATTAAATTAATATTATTATTGTTTATATTTAAAAACATTTTTAATTTAAAAATATCTTTAATTTATTACTTAAAAAATATTGCCAAATTAAAATTTTAGTTGTCCTTCAAATTATTTTTTTAAAACTTTTTTAGGTCTATCTGTTAATTCTTTTTAATTAATAATTTTATCAACACGTAATTTTTTATATATGATTTTAGTATCCGTACATGGAAAAAAAACTTTTATGCATATATACATAAATTTAATTTTGATGCACTGTCAGTAAATACAATTTTATATGTATATTTAATTATGTAATGTCACATCAATAAAAATAACTATCTTTTACATTAACAGCATGAATGATCATTTAAAAGAGTGGATGTGATTGTATGACTATACAAAACGCTTTACACTGTTAGTGTATCAAAATTAAACTCTATATATAGTAGGCATGGAGAAAAAAATTATCCCAACTAAACTATTGACTAAGTTATTGGTAGCAAAGCAAATGGCTTATTGCAAATTCCCTGATGTTTATTGCTGGATTCAAAAGCTTCCACCAATCTCAGAATGGAGAACAATTTCCATGTCACTAACCATATGTTCTTCATCAAAATCATCACAACCTTCTCTCTCTCTCACCATAGCCAAAAATCACCAAACCCCAAATAAAGTAATCTTTGCAATTGTAGCTGATTTTAGCATCCCCATCTCTCTATGGACCTCAAAACCCTTCAAACCAAATCCAAAAACCATGAGGCTCATAGATAGTGAAGAAACCATTTCCAATCTCCTTGTTAATTTCATTGAAGATATCCTTCACTATGGCCCCAACAAAAACACCAACACCTCCTACATAAAATTCCCATATTCAAATCCAAATAATATTCCAAACTTTGAAGAAATCTTCAACCTTGCATTCCTCACTTTGTTGTTCCTAGTTTGCATATATGAAGCACCTTTGGATATTAGATCCACATGTCTTACTACTTTGAAGAACAACTTACAAGGTTGTCAATCAAGACAAGCATCCAAGTTGTTGATGAAGATGTTGGGGAACAATCTAGAAGAACAATGGATGCGTTCTATAAACCTTGCAATAACTAATTGGATTGTGGAGACTCAACAACATGAACCACATCTTCTTAATCATAGCATGATGAGAACACCATCTCCTTTGTACTCTTATTCATTCTCAACTCTTGGGTTATGGAAAGTTCAATTGTATTGCCCTGTTATAAGCATGGATGTTGTGCATTCAAATCACCATCATTATTTAGCAGCTGATGAGAGGCTTCAATTCTCTCTTAAGTATCATCAACTTGAAGGTGTTCTTCAGTTCAATCACAGAGTCTTGAACAGAGAAAGGTGGATTGACATAATCGTCAACATTGACAACATAAGGTATTCCATCAATTATCGTTACACATTTCTTTAATTAATTCCACTTTTAGAGATTTGGTATATTTACAAATCAAGTAAATTCTAGCCAATCCTCTTATTTTATAGGAGGTTAACTATTCTTTATGACTTATCTAATTATAATGGAAAGAATTTAAATGTATTATCATGATTATTAATTCTAACAATCTCTTTAACATTAATTTTGAAAACTAAATCGCTAAAGCATAATAAATGTTATCAAATTTAGTGATTTACTTTTGAAAATTAAGATTAGAGAGATAATTAGCATTAATCATGATAAAAAAAGTTTTCTAATTTAGTGATTTACTTTTTAAAATTAAGATTAGAGAGATAATTAGCATTAATCATGATAAAAAAATTTCTAATTTAGTAATTTACTTTTTAAAATTAAGATTAGAGAGATAATTAGCATTAATCATGATAAAAAAAAATTTTAAAG
>NC_029791.2:8549198-8550979 GCF_000816755.2 Arachis ipaensis | reverse complement strand
TTTAACTATCTTTAATTTATAATATTTATTATCTGTGAGTCACACTATCTTAATTCAAGTGTGATTAGAATATTACTCTATTACTTTATCAATCTTTTTCATTTTAAAGGAGTTTGAATTTCTCCAATCACAATTAGACAAGTCATAAAGAATATCTAACCCTCTATTTATGGGAGAATTAGCTAAAAATAACCATCAAAACATATATACACAAACTCACTTCTACTTTATTTTATATACATATATATAATAGCTATATTTTGTACAATCTTTTCTAAAAAGATTGAAAGAACTTTTTCTAAATATTTTAATTATTTTATAAAATTTATATATCAAATTAGTTAATTTATATATGTAACTTTTTTATAGTACATCAAAATTAAATTTTAAATAATAGACAGTGTATGTTGAAGTAATTTTTTTTTTAACCAAAGAAAAGAAGACTCAAACCTGCGATTTCTAAATAAGTATGAGGAGACAGTCATTTGAACTATAGCTTATTGGCAGTAATTTTGAAGGTTTTGGATTTTGATTTTTGTAATTGTATTGTATTATAAATTTAAATAGGTTCATTACTTGTATAAAAATATTTTGTATGAAGATTAAATAGTTTAGTATATTTTGTTAAACTGCTTTTTAATTGTTATTTTGCAATAGGTGTGATGTATTGAAACTAGTAGATGATAGCCTTTTGAGAGAAAGAGGAGCAGGAGCATCTGAGAAATATTTCCCATCAAGAATATTGTTGCAACTTACTCCCATGGTCCAACACCAAGTGTTGAGCTTATCGGTTGGCAAGTCCTCAGAAAATCCATCAATAGAGATTGGCATGGAAAGAGGCATAGAAGCCTCATTCCAGCCACCAAATCCCCAAGTAGGGCTCACTTTTTCGGCCGGCGAGTCGTCGACCGTGAGCCTAAAGCCTTGGAAATTCGAGCAATCCGTTTACGGCTATAGCGCGAATTTGAATTGGATCCTCCATGATAGCATTGATGGTAGGGAAGTGTTCTCATCAAAGCCTTCAAAGATTGCATTGGTGAATCCAAAGTCATGGTTTAAAGATAGATACTCTAGTGCTTATAGACCTTTTACTAGGCAAGGAGGGGTTATTTTTGCTGGGGATGAGTATGGAGAGAGTGTGTGTTGGAAAGTTGATAAAGGTGCTAAGGGCAAAACAATGGAGTGGGAGATTAGGGGTTGGATTTGGGTGACATATTGGCCTAACAAGTATAAGACATTCTATGATGAAACTAGGAGGTTGGAGTTTAGGGAGATACTTCATGTTAACATTCCTTAGCTTTAGCTTATTATATTACTATACACTACAAGAAAAATGGCAGAGGCAGACATTTAGGGACGGTTTACAAAAACTGCTGCTAAATGATACCTGACAGCGATTATTTCAACGGTTATTATTAATCGCTGTTAAAGATTTTGCCACACCTTATCTTTTAACGAGTTAGCAACCGCTGCTATCCGTTTCTATAACCGCCGTTAACTGCCAGATGTGATGTAGTGCTAAGAGAAAAATTAAATCTAAATTAAATAATGGTGTGATATGATTTGTACATTTGGTTAATTTTCCTCACTTGTGTATGATTCACATGTGTGAATCTTGTTATTCTTGTTTTACTAATGAATATTTTTAAACTAGAGAGAGTTTTGTGTATCCTTGCAACAGCATGCATGCGGATAAAAGATAAAATCAAAATTTGAAATAAACAATTTTTTTTTATTTTTAATATATGAACATTAATTATTAGTATTGACATGGATAATAT
>NC_029791.2:8548551-8549167 GCF_000816755.2 Arachis ipaensis | reverse complement strand
ATAGAAATATATATATATAATATAATATGTTTTTTAAATAAATTATAATAACATCTTTATATTCTATTGATATTAAAGTACAAACTAATATTTTTATTCTACCAAAGTAATTGAGAACATGTTAAAGTTTTGCGATATACAAAATAATTCAAAAATGTCTTTGTATGAAAATGATAATTAAATCATAAATATATGTTATATTATTTTGTTTAGTTAAATGTAGGGCTGGAAGTGAGTCAAGCCAGCTCATAAACCAACTCGAGCTCGACTCGTTAGCAGCTCGATAAGCTAAGCTCGTGAGCTGGTGAGCCAAGCTTGAGCCTAAAATTGAGTTCATAAATTAAATGAGCCGAGCTTGAACTTGGATAAGCTCAGCTCATTAGCTCGTGAGCTGGCTCGATTATATATATATACTTAATTATTTAATATTTATATTTATTTTTTACATATAATTTTAATATAGAACATAAATAAAAATTTTATAATTTATTGATAGATAAATAATATATAAAATTGATCTTTTCAAATATTTTTAAAAATATATAAGTTATAATTTATTGATATAAAATTATAGATTATGTATTTATGTTTCTCTTATTTGAGCCAGCTCGTGAGC
>NC_029791.2:8540438-8548408 GCF_000816755.2 Arachis ipaensis | reverse complement strand
TTACATGTATTTTTAAAAAATCGTTAAATAATTTAACATATTTAATTAAATTATTATTTAATAAATTTCAACTATCCAACTTATACGAAAATAATTGAATATGAGTCTGCATATTATTTTATGTCCATGATTAATCATTAATTTAACTTATAAACATATATGAGTTTCACTAAGAAAAGAAATAAATTAAGAGGAGCATGCATGCACCATGGGGGCAAGTCCACGTAAGAGGGCGCATGTTAGCAACAACAAGAAGAAAAATGGAGGGAGTGCGAAGTGTAACGGAGAATGGGATGAGAGAAGGCGAAGATATCGAAGCCCACGGCAATAAGAAAGAAAGACGTTTAAATCGTTATTAACACTCTTAACCATTTCATCGCTCGCTGCATTTTTCTGCAAAATCTCAATTCCTTCGCTCCATTCTCTCTCGCATTCGGTATTAATTTTCACTCTCTTCTCTCTCTCTCTCTCTCTGAATGTGTTTCATATTTTGATACTTTTTTTTGCCAGCTGCGCTTCTGTTTTCTTTGTGATCTTTAATCTCGCTGTTATAGCATTTCATCTTTGATTTTTTTATAGGAAAAAACAAAGTGAAAATTGTTAATATATACTTGATCGGAATCGAATCGTGTATGAACTTAATGTATTATTGATTTTGGATTAAGTGGTTCTGTTGGATTAATATAGTAGTAATGTTTTTTTCATTTCAGAGTTAATTAGTTTTGTAATTGGTTTAGCTTTCTTTAATGGTCCATTGCTTTAGATTTGGCTTATTACAATGTATAATTTTGCGAATTTAACCTTTTATGTTTGTTTGTTAAGTTACCATCACTTTAGGTGTTGTTGTTTCCATATTATGTATGCATACATCTATTTCTTACTATCAATGCATACGTAATGATCGGAATGGAAAGAATTGCAATTAGATACTTTAATCATTATATTTCAACTTTGGCTCCCATAGGCACCATGTCCCATATTCAGCCCTCACTTCAAAATTCTGGTTTTACCATCCACAATGCTGGAAGGAGCTCTGAAAGTAGGCTTTTGATTCAGAGCTTAACCATGGGTGAGAAGCACATGGATTCTCGATCCACCAAGTGGAAGCGAACACAAGTATCATGTCAGAAAACAGCTGAACCCATCAGCCTCTCCAAGTCTGATGGTGGGTTATTTTTTCGTATTTAAATGAATCGTGTACTTGTCTTTGTTCTTCATGGCTGTTGGTTGAAGATTTCAAACTTTTATAGCAGTTATTTTATCAATTGTACAAGTTCTACAGTTTTATATTTGTATTGAAAAAAATAGATGAAGGAATTGTTCCATTACTATCGTTATTGAAATTGAAAGTTCACAAATATATCAATGCAAAGTATGGTATGTTACTGCTGAAGGTTAATGTTCTAACCGAGAATTAGTTCTTGGTAGTTACATGTTATAACTCTTTTATACTCTAAAAAAGTTGGCAGTTAAAGTAGTTTGCTTCTTGACATTCTTTCTTTTAAAGGCCTGATAATCATGCTATGACGATGCAGCTTCTTTGCAAAGCTTTCCTACGGAGAAAAATCCTTCACAAGCTGCAAGTTTTCCTTATGGATTTGAGGTCTACAGCCATCCATCCTTTAATTTTCTTGACATTTCATTTCTCTGATTCTTGATAATTATATGCTTGATGGTAATCAGCAATAATGTGGCCACAAATAAAAAAGCTTTATGAAATAGCCATGTCACAGGATGGTTCTAAACCTCTAAAAATCCCCTAGAAGTACTCTGAAATCCGAACCACAAACATGACTGGGCATCAACATTTTTTTCTTCATTATCCTATGATACAAAGTTATATGTTGCATGAGATGTCTTTTGGACATACGACAGAGCTTAGGTTTGACAACGATTGTATCACAATCTATCATTATCTTTGTAACTCTTCCTGTCTCATCTGGTTATGATCAGGCTTTGGTCACAGAGGTATGTGATGAGACTCAGATTGCTGAATTGAAAGTAAAGGTGACCTTTCTCTTCTCTTGTTTTCTGCTCTTGTAAAATTTGAAATCACTTTCAGATATAAATGAAATGAATGTTAGACTGTATCCTATAGGCTATAGGAGGGTATGGTTTTCTGCTTTCCCTTTTACTGTCTAATTGTTTGGTATGAAATTATGAATATATATAGGTGGATGATAATTAAAATTGCATGATTCATGTAGGTAGTTTGCATTTAGAATAGATTGCATTGCATGAGATTCTACCATTCTAACTTCACCTTTTCTCTTGGATTTAACATGAGGACATGCTATTGTTTAAGTGTGGGAAGGTTGATAAACCCATATTTTATGATATAATTTGTGCTCAATTTAAGTGATTTACTCAATCCTTCACCTACTTATTCATGTAAATTGCATGATTTCACTTTTCCTTCCTTATTTTATGATATAAATGAAAAACATGTTTCCTATGCTTTAAAAATATTAATTTTAAATTACCAACATATCATTTGGCAAATTATTGGATAATGGAGCTTTTGTCCATTTCAGCACAATTTTTTTTTCAGACGTGAGGTAGTGATGTTTATTGAGACTAAAATCCTATCTGAATATATAACACATTTTTCCTTTACATGGAAGAGAGTTCTGTATCGGTTTGTTTATGACCTTAGTTGACTTTTATTTTGATAGGTTGGAGAGTTTGAGATGCATATGAAACGCAACATTGGAGTAGTCAAAGCTCCTTTATCCAACATTTCACCAACTACAGCACCACATGTTCCAAGTAAACCTATGGTGGAATCAGCACCTGCTACCCCAGCACCATCACCACAACCACCAAAACCATCTCCAGCGAAGACCAATCCATTTCTGAATGATGCCACCGTGAAGTCATCAAAGTTAGCAGCACTGGATGCTTCTGGTCCCAATACTTATGTCCTTGTGTCATCCCCGACGGTATCTTTAACTGTTTTCCGCTGAACTCTGCTTTTACTGGTTTATTTTGTCTACTTAAAGCCTTGTAGAGTTTTAGAGTGGATTTTTATTTTCATTTTCTGTCTCTTTTGTCAGGTTGGTTCATTCCGAAGAGGTAGGACAGTGAAAGGGAAGAAGCAGCCTCCTATCTGTAAAGAGGTACATTTAGCATGCTGCTTTCTCCACTCTCCACCATTCTGTTTCTAAGTAATCAACCAATTATGAGTTTATGACTGATGTTTTTGTTTGTGGAAACTACATAAATGAAATGTATCTTAGGCTCTCTAAGTTGATCCATAATTTGGAAAATTTGTAGTATGTTCTAACAAATTGGCCTTTCTTTCCATGCAAACTTATGAATGAAAGATATAAATGATATATTTTATCCTGGGAATACAAATATAATTTAGTTATATTTTCTACTAAGTTAATTATATATATGCTATCATATAGTTGCATAGTCATGATTTTTGTGGGTCTAAAGTTCATTTGACCGATTACAAATCACTTTATCACCATGTTCCTGATTCAGCACTATCATTTCTGCAATATCTTCTCTTTTCCTTCTGTTTTGCCTTTTAATTTTGACATATACAGGGTGATTACATCAAAGAAGGCCAAGTAATAGGGTATCTGGATCAGTTTGGCACTTCACTTCCTGTTAAGGTGATTTTTCTTAGCCTCTTTAATCCTGAGTAATTCTGAAATGTCTACTTCCTACTGACCTTTTTCTTATTTTTTTTTTTGGGTTAAATTTAAATGTTGCAGTCAGATGTGTCTGGAGAGGTGTTCAAGCTACTCTTTCAGGATGGAGGTAGTGTCCACCGAAATTAAGTTATAATATATGACTTTTGAGATAGTAGTAGTAGAAGTCCTAAACTTGTTTTTCTAAACTGAATTCTACCATCTTAGGGAGACTTAGTACTTAGCCTTTTCCCACCTTTGTAAGATATTCTAGTAACTTGGATGATATGGTTGGTACTAGCCTAACTATAAAAATGACTATTTAAGATATTGAAGAATTTATGGTTGGTACTAGCCTAAAATCTTTTCACGTGTTAACTGACAAAGTCACATCATATCCATGAAGATCTTGAATTCTTCTACATAGAAGACATGAGTGAAACTAAACACACTTTACAAACTGTGTGCCTGTTCTTTCGCTTGTACTTTTTAAATGATATAAGTTAGGAAAATTTTCAAGTGTACCGGTACATCGGTGTTTCAGTGATTTTATATAATAATTAAAATCAACTGTTAAAAATCACTGAATACCGGTATACTTGAAAACTTTCCTATAAGCTATGGGATAATCAAGATTAACATGGTTCATTATAAATTAGTAAATTACCATAAAAATCTACAGCTGGGGTACGAGTTTCATGGGTTATTCACTAACTTAATGCTTATGATCTACCTCTCCAATGTCCCTTTGATTGTTATTCATGATTTCCTGCATCCTGCCTAGTGCCTAGTTGCAACTTGCAGCTTGCAACCACCAAGACTAAGGTGCAGTTTGATATTCATAACTGTGAATTCTTATTGTTTTTCTGTTTATGATTTACAGAGGCTGTTGGTTATGGAGATCCTCTTATGGCTGTCTTACCTGCATTCCAGAATATCAAATGATGAGTCATGTGACATCATTTCTTGAGCAGCTGATATGACAAATTCATTTGTAGTCTGGTTATTCTTTCTTTTCGGCCGCAAATAAGTCAAGAAATAATGAATGGTACCGCTATATTGGCAAGGAGTCCTTTATAAGAATTTGCATGAGATATTACAAGGCAACTTCTAGTTCTATAGTGCTTAGCTTGCTTAGAGATATTTGAACCAGCATTGTAACAATGTGCAAACATTTTCTTTTTTGGGCTGAATGATCTCAGAGCACATAAAATAACCTACTGATCACATCTACTGTGTCCATATATAGTTCTTAGAGCCCGTTTGGGAAGTAGCAGAAACTACTTTTTTTTTTAACTTTTGGATTATGAAAAGTCACAATCTGCGTGTTTGGCACCATTTTAAAAAAGCTTTTAACTTTTAATTTACAACTTTTTGAAGAAGTAGAAATATATGACTTCTCTGTGAAAAATCTACTTAAAAAAATTAATTTCAAAACAAAAAAAAATCTACTTTCCTTCTTGACTCTGTGAAAAATACTGACCCTTCACCACCATTTTCACGCAAGGTCTGCTAGAAGTACTGGCATTCCATCATCATTCCACCATCATTCTCACACAATGTTACAAACTTCATCATTTTCATGTAATGATTCATCTGAAGGAAGTATTGATCCTCCACCACCATTTTCATTTTCAAACAATATTGCATCTGAACAATCTACTGCATATATTCCTTCTAAGTATTTTTGTTATCATTTTATCACTCTATTTTTTATTATTAAATTTGTATTTAACTATGGTATGAAATTTCAGTTTTAATTTTATTTTTTTCACATGTGATTTTATAGCTTGCTATTATTTTCATAGTTAATTATAGCAAATTCTTGACCTCAATCAAGGAAAAGAGAGTTCTAATAGGAGTAAAATAAAAAATAGCAACAAAATATACATGACACACATTTTATATTTATTTTTTATTTTCACCTACCATATCATACATAATATTAGTGATTAGGTTATATAAAATCAACATTTAATATTAGAAAGTATTTGTTATCATTATTTTAATATTCATTCTCTTCTATAAAAAAATTATTTTTTGAGTTATTTATCCAAATGCTACAACTTCAAATTAAGTACTTTTATAACTAAAAATCAAAACACAAAATAACTTATTTATAAGCTGCTCTTAATAAAAGTCCTTATGTTTTAAGCTCTTTTTCCAAAAGAACTTATTTAAATTATTTATCCAAACTGAACCTTAATACAACGGGATGATTGTGAACAAATTATTATATTATAAATGAAATTGATTGACCTCCACCACTAAGAAGGCATTTTAGTGTCCAAGAAATGAATATCCATAAAAGTTAAGGGATTATGAAATCTTAATGATCCCCATTAATCAATGAGAAAAATCACTATTTTACTCCCTTGGTATAAAGAGATTATTGTACCTACACAAACTTTACTAAAGAATTATGCAGTCTTCTCTGTACCCAGCACATCACTCATCCTTTGAACCAGCATCTCTTTCACTTTGTGTAGGGCATGTTCTAGGTTTTCCAGCTGCATAATTGGCATGATGGATGAGTTTATTTATGTGGTTTATTGCTCGATAGAATGAATGATTATTTCTTTCCTCTCTAATACAGCTTACTTTAAAAGTTTTGAGATCCATACCTCTTGTCTAGCAAATCTGTTATGCAAGAATAATCCACTATACAGATCAAAACTATCTCTCATGGTGCTGTCCTTCTGCAATTAAGTTGTCATTGTCAAGTGTCAAATTATTATCTAAGATTGTTTCATGACTAGGTTTGGAAAGTGTATAATTAGAAGTGTACCAATTGAACAAGTGTCTGAAAGCCCTTTGTATCAATAGGTGTGAATTTAGCATCCATTTCTGCCAATGTCCTGTTTAAAAAAAAAAAATCCTAAAGTTGTATCTAGTGAGCATATCTTTAATGATTAAATTAAATGTATAGAAATCTGCATACCTTCCTATAGTGTGTGTGATAAATTGGCTCTTAGCAGCAAGTTTATCATGTTCTTCACATGTCATTTGTAGCATCCTGCAACCCTGTTCAATAAATAACAATTTCACATGGATTATTACATCACCCTATACTTGTGTCATGTTCTTGTGCAGGATCTGAAGATTATTTTGTTCGAAACTAACTCGACATAGATAGTTGTTTTGTTCTTCATTTCTTTTGACTCCAGAAAAAATTATTCTTAGTAAAGTCTCACAGCACTTACAGATCAAAATTGTCAAAGTTAATTAAGAGCATTGACTACCTCGGTTGCAAAAATATTGAGGAAATTAGAGCAGATAACTTCATCTCGAATTCGAACTTTATCGTACATGAAAGTGAGATCCTTCCACCCATTTTTACCACTTTCTGGGCCAAACATGGGATGAGTGCAGAGAATGTCTGATTCCTCTGGCAATTTCTATCAAACAATACTAGAGGAATAAAAAAAACCAATGGTCCAAATTATCCAACTTAACTAAGAACCAAAGCATGTATTTACCCGCAGAAGAAGTTCTCTTGGGTGCTCTTTGACTGAAAGAACATCAACAAAGAGTGTTGATGATCGCTTCAGAGAAGAAATTGGCATAGAATCAAGAACCCCAGATAAAGAAATAATGGATGTGCATATGAGTATGACATCATTATCAGCCTCAAGGAATTCATTCACATCCCTGAAAGTTTCCTTAACATGAATCAATCAATGAAACTTCATTGAGAAGAGTGGAAGTCGTTGTTCCTTACCTGAAGAATTGGATGCCAGGTTGGAGGGAGTGTTGGGAGTAATCAGTTCTTGAAGTAGCTGTAAGAGTGTGGCCTTGTTTGATCATAGTCTTTGCCAGAAACTGGCCAAAGGTGCCGAATCCAACTATGCCAATTTTGAGAGCTGATGATGATGATGATGATGACATGTTTGATTGGAAGATAGAAGTGCACTCTGCACAACCAAATCCAGTTTGTGATGGCTAAGGTTAAGATTATGCTGAAGGTGTTAGGGGACCAGGCAACTCAACACGTGTCAATTTTTTATACGTCAAGGATACACTGTACTTTTGTTTTTTCTATTTCCTTTCTCTAACACTCAACACTTGCTTTTTAGCACTTCAGTTTTGCCTTCATTTAATTTTGTCTAAACATAAACATAAGTCCCACCCTTAAACATAGATTAACATTCTCTTCATGACAGAGTGATATGTCCTTATTATAATTTCGAAAAATTAAAAAAAAATAACAAAAGTAACTTGATCTTAGATGTATATTGTAAAAATTTGGTGGTGTTATGTTTGGTATTTTTTTTCCTATTCTTTTTGTCGATTTTTAAAAAAAAAATTAAAAGATTAGAAATTGAA
>NC_029791.2:8538811-8540413 GCF_000816755.2 Arachis ipaensis | reverse complement strand
GTTATATGAAAAGTACATATAATTCTTAATACTTAATCAAAAGAAAAGATGAATTTTTTGGTGCATTTGTTGTATAGTAACTCCGTTTGCATTGCATCTAATACTATTTAGATGTGGAAATAAGAAACGAAGAGATCTAACATGGATGACTTTGCACAGTAACATTTTGGAAGAGCATGATAATATGTTTTTTTAATGATTATGGTTTTAGGCTTTCTCAATTATCTTATCTTATACAAATTACTAAAATACTAATTATCTACTAAAACCAACTATTAAAATTAATTACTATATATTTAAAAAATATATAAATAATTTAATTTATTTTTATTATAGTTTAATCACCGACGAAGGTGAGAATAAAAAAGAATGAGACAAGAAATGACGTGTAACATAGTGTGCATTATGGATGATGGAGCGAAGATAAGCGCGCATGGTTTGGCAGACCACAACGGCTGCCAAAAGGGCCCATAGTGTGTGAGTCCAAAAACAGTGGCTGCCTCATTACTCATTAGTCGTTACTTTCTCCAATCCCAATACCTTTTCCCCTTTGGCTACACGTAACCCTCAGTCATATCACACGCTCAATTATTCTGCTATCAAAGTTACACTTTAAATAACCAACTTGATTGATTGAATGACCAATTTAGTTTACTTGTTCGCTTAAATAAGTGTTGAGAGTTGTCGTTTTATATATGTAATGGATAAAAAAAAAGTACACTTTAAATTATTCTCTAACTTTAGAAAAAAAATATATTAATATATGTCCCAAAAATTTATTTTTATTTAAATTTTAATTGTATATTAAATTAGTGAAATATATCATTTTTTGATATAAATATTAACTTTTAATTTTTATAATTAAAAATTATAATTTACTAAATTACTACTTTTATCTTCCCTCATTCACCCATGTCCCAACACGCCTTTTATTTTTATTGATTGAAACTTGAAAGGGTAAATTGGTAAAACAATTTTTCATTTTTGTAAGGGATAATACATGTCACGTGCCTAATGTCACGTGACCCATATCCCTTTTGGACCATTTAGTCCCTATATATAGCATCCCCTTAAGTCCTTATGGATAAGCATCAGAGAACAAAGATCAAAACTTTCATCCTTATCCTCTTCACTCAACAATGGAAGTGATGTCTGCTTCAAGATCCTCGTCTTCCACTTTGAATCCCAACGCTCCCATGTTCGTTCCTCTTGCTTACCGTACGGTCGAGGATTTCTCTGACCAATGGTGGGACCTTGTTCACTCTTCACCCTGGTTCCGCGACTATTGGCTCCGTGAGCGCTTCCAGGATCCTCAGAACGATGCTTTCGACTTCGATTTTGATGAAGATGCTATCTTTCGTGAGCTTCATCAACTTGTTGACAGTAAGCTATGATTTCATTATCTTCTCGTTACCGTTTTCTTAGATCTCTCGAGTTCTGGCATGTAAATGTAAAGTTTTCATGTGTATATCTGTATTGGGGTGTAAAAAGATTTAATTTTTATGGGGGAAATGTTATGGGGGTGATTAATTTTGATGTATAAAGTAAAGGGTTTAGGTTACTTTCTTTGTTGATGCAATTGATTTGATTGATGCAGCGCAA
>NC_029791.2:8536355-8538423 GCF_000816755.2 Arachis ipaensis | reverse complement strand
TCACTGAAATGGCAGAAAGATGCAAAATTTGTTGAAGTTCCAAGGTATGCAGAGAAGGCACCCAAGATTGTGAAGAACAATAGGGTGAGTCCAAGGGCAATTCACCAACCTAGGTAGAGAGATAAGATTTAAGAGAGAGAGTGTTTCACTCAGTTTGTGATCTACTACCATCTTTGTACATATATAAGAGTAGGGTTGTAGATGATGATGTTGTGGCTTCTAGAGCCTTTGTGTTGAGATTTCCCCATTTCCTAGGTTTGTTTTTTATTTATCATTTCTGAACATGCTGTTGTTCTTGGCCTTCTTTTCATGTAAAGAAAAAGAAAAAAGGAAAAAAGTAATAATAACTGAATTTGACATCTAATCGGATTCCTCTTTGTTCTCTCAGCACAACTCATCCTTCAAAATTGTCTCTAAATACTAAAAGCCTTAAACAGTTCATAAGGATGCAAAAGAAGCTGCAATTGTGAACCAATAACTGGTTTTGACAAAGAGATAACAAACTAGCAAAATAAGATGGCAATGGAACTTAATTGCCTCTAAAATCTAAAATCAATAGTATTTATTAGAAAGTAGGCAAGTAATTCGTTCATTTTAGTACTGAATTTGTTACAATTGAATTGCTTCTATATCTAATAATTATGCAGAATCTGGAATATGCAGAAGTTAATTTGTGTAGGTAAACGAGAGAACTGCTAACTATGCTTCAAGGCCTGAGGATTATACACTCTTTACAATAACTAGTACTTGAACCTAATGCAAACCCAAAATATCAAAGTCGTTTTCAATGTCAATTGTGGGCAACAATTGTGGTGAAACAGGTCACTCCATCTGTCACGATGAGCTGAAAAAAATTTGACTTTTATTCACAAAAGTCTCATTCAGTGTGACGTGTAATAAAGTGGCTTTGGCACTCTCCTAATTATTAATTTTAAGCCGTGCAAATATAATTATCTTGCGTATTTATCACTATGTTGCCGGTCGCAAGAATAATGATGGCAAGTTAAGAAAAACTGTCCTGTATCAAACAAAAGTTTGCCACCAATTATACACTTATTTATATCAATTTATGTATAAATATATATGTAATTATATTTTATACTAATAATTTATTTTAATAATTAATTATAGTAGTGGAGATGTTTAATTTAGAAATAAGCTGGTGAAGGATATCAAATTCCATAAAAACTGTTTCCTTCTATACAAATTTAGTTATGCCAGCAGCATCAATGTTTCATAGTTAAAATGGAGAGTAAATGTAAAAATAAAATAAAATAATCCTTTTGACCTAAATATAGATTTTGACAAAAATATCTTTTTAAATATGGTAATGAGAAAAACTTCTAAAAAAATGTTTTATTTAACAAAACTAACAGATATACTTGGCCAAATCTTAATTTATTTAGCCAGCGATTAATATTTTATGAAATTATAATTTAATTCTATTACAATTTCTGCTATATTCGTCTCCATATTCATCTAGTTAGAGTTAAATTAATAATTTCTTAAAACGTTAATGGTTGATTGAATAAGTTAAGGATTAAAAATAGCATATACATTTTATCAAAAAGACTATATTCTTTTAGGATCATTTTATTGTTTTAATTTTTTAATGAAAATTTTGTCAAAACATATATTTTTAGAGATTAAAATAATTATTTATTGAAAAAATATTTTTTCTAATAATTTTTTGCTTGAAATTTTTACTGTAATGGTTAGTTACAGAATTATTTTTATAAGTTATTTAAATAAAAACTCTCAACACAGAAATACTCTCTAAAGCTAAACTAAAAACCACATAAATAATCTTTAAATAAAAAAACCTTCTCCTAAGAGACCTTTATTTGTTCAGAAGATTAATGGCACCCTACTTTGGTCAGGATAGAAAAATATATTTGTATTCTAGGGGTGTATATAGTCTGCCTCAGCTCAAACTCTAATACTTTTGGTACTAATTTGGTGTGATTTTATTAGATAAGGATTTTAAAAATAGATCTAGTTATTATTTAGAGTCGGGTCCGGATCGAGTCCAGGCCCAGAAGAATTCGGCTTCACTCGATCCATGTGT
>NC_029791.2:8528192-8536191 GCF_000816755.2 Arachis ipaensis | reverse complement strand
GTGTTATAAATTAATTTTATAAAAAATATATATATGTTTTAAATTAATTTTAATATTATGTTATATTAATTATAAACTTATTAATTTGTTTTTAATCACACTTGTTGAATTAGAAAATAAATAAAAAAAAAGCATAAAATTAGAATTTATTGACAAATTAAAATTCAAATATGGATATTAACTTCTCGATAACAAATATACTTTTTTTTTTTTTTTTTATAAATAAGTGCATCATAATTTTTTGATATAAAGTTTATCAAAATCCAGACTTCACTGGTTATACTTGATTTTAGTGTGATACAAAAATAGTAAGATTTCCTCAAATTTAGAATCAAATAAAATCTCAAAAATAAAAACAGTTATTATTTAATTTACAGTCAAATTCGGATGAAAATAACCCAATTTTACCTAGCCAATATACACTCCTAGTGTATACTGTATAAGCCAAAGAAGGGTCATTTCAAGGTACAATCTTATATGCATAAAAATTAAAAAACCTTTTGGTGTTCAAATATCTTGAATAATATAAATTATTTGGGACTGTATCCTGCCAATTAGTTTAATCGTGAAAGAGACCTGTTTCTGATCTTAGTATTTTTCTATTTATATTGTCCCTTTCAATATGAACTTAGTAGGTTAATAGACTCGTCACTACTCTCCAGTGTATAGATTGAAGACCAACATATGAAATGATTTTCAATAAACTCAGTATTTCATTAAAAAATAGAATTATATTAGTGTATTAATCCAATTTTTTATTTATTAAACATATAGAATAACACCAAATGTAAGGTTAACTTAAATGGTAAAAATATTTTGTACTTTAATTATGAAATTTTAGGGTTAAGTTATAGAAATAATAAAAAAATATTTTTTAAATAAATTATATGATAAATGATATTTAAAAAAATTAGGTTATTATCTATCTTGAGAAACTTCATTTTAATTTTATATCTATTAATGATTGATCAATATCCTTAAATCAATTTTGATCCACCTTTCTAAATAACACTTAAATGATGAAGTCACATATTATTTATCACTAGCTTTAAAAATATATTTGCATCTATTATACGGAAACGTTCTATATCATCATCATCGTGATCAAGTTTTGTGAAATAATTCAAGACATGGATATTGTTTATTTTCCACTCACCTTCGACACTTTATAACCTATTAAAATGTTAATATGCTAACTTTTTTAACAGGTTAATACACAAAGTGATTCCTGAACTTGCAGTCGAGCTTCAATGTCGTTTATGAACTTAAAATTATTCTAAATTTGTCCCTGAATTTAAATAACCGTCGTTCCTAAATACTTTTTGATGACGAAATGATTAGGTGGTTGGATGGAAGCCACGCTGAAAGCTACGCTGCACTGGTAAAATGTCGCCATTTTATTTTTGGCGCCCAAATAGAACATAAACAACATCTTTTAGGGTATTTTGAGGGGTTTTAACTCCAACATGTTAAAATCCTCTAAAAATACCTCAAACGATGTCATTTATGTTCTATTTGAACGCAAAAAATGAAACGACGATGTTTTACCAGTCCAGCGTGGCTTCCGTCCAACCACATCATTATTCCGTTACCAAAAAATATCTCAGGGACGACCATTATTAAGTTAAGGGACAAATTTGGAACATTTTTAAGTTCAGCGACGACATTGAAGCTCGACTGCAAGTTCAGGACCACTTTGAGTATTAACTTTTTTTTTTACTTTGGACCACCTGTAAATCTTCATTTGTAAGTCATTCTTATTTGGTTGAGTCAAATGTAACGAGAAATGAAGTTGTTTAGATAGTATATTGAACTTTCTAATTTCTAATTTTCAAGTCCCTTTCTTTCTTTGAAATCACAAACCTAGAGACAAAAAAACCCTAACCTACTACTGCCGCAAGCAGTGACACATTGCCGCCATTCATTCATCTAGCTTCCCTCGTGCTCGGCTCCGTCATCTTCATCTGCTCAGCCACGCTTTTGCTGCTGTTTGTCGCACTCAAGAGCTTCGGTCCTCGTCTGTCGTGTTGCTCCAAGTCTCTAACCCGTTTTCTCATTCACCAATGGTGTGATCGTCGTCTGGTCTTCGTCTGCTCGCTGTCATCTAGTTGTCATCGTGCTCGCCTTCATTTGGTTGCCATCGTCCGTCGCGCTCAACCACTCTCCGTCATACTCTGCGCAGACTACTCAGATCAAAAGTCAGTGCTCACTGCTTGTTCTTTGGTTTTTTATGCTCTGCTCATAAATTATATTGATTATTGAATGTTTTATATTTTTATTGAATGATTACTTGATTATTAATTAGCTCTGGCTTCTCTATTATGTTGCTGTTCTGTGTTGGAGAACTCTGGTCGTAGATTTTGGGGCTGCGTCTATTTTGAGGTATGTTATTTTTTTTTTCAATTGAGCTATTTGTGTGGTGGATTGAAGGGTGATAATGGTGGGTTTGTTCAGGTTCAACAAGGGTGCAATTTCTTTCATTGGGTAGACCCAAAGGCAAAAGTGGAACATTCATAAATTGCAAGAATGAGGAGAAAAGTTTCGCCTCTGAAATTAAGAATGAAAGTTGCAGAGTGGAAGTTGAAAGTCATTACTGTGTTGGGGTTTATTGGGTGGGTTGGCTTTGTTTATTTGTTGTTGCAGAAAATTTTGAAAATAAGGCTACCGTGTGTAATTTCATTGAATTTTGGCTGAACAGTATGTTGGAGTCTGGATGAAGTATGCTGTTTTGGTTTAGAATTTATTGTGGATTTTGTTATTTTAAGTGTGTACTTAGAATTAGATGGGTAAATTGGATTAGGATTTATTGTTTAGATTGGTCTCCTATTTCACTTAAGCTAAATTCTATTTCAGGTATGTATGAATGACAATTATGTACAATGGTTGGCTTTTGAAATAAGATCAGAATTTCAGTTTGGCAATTAGATGAGTTTTGTTATTTTGTTTTGCATAATTTTCCTATTATAAGTCTGCTAATAAATGAACAATTCCATAACAAAATTATAAACAACAAACTAAATAACATCAACATAGTAAATATCATAATAATATACCAAATGAACATAGTTTTTCACAAGAAACTAAATCCCAATAGGACAAATGGTCCAAGCCAATAATGCAGAACAACATTGAGTAACCCAAAACCAAAATATCACCAGCATGCAAATAATCCAGAATAAAATAGAACTGACAACACTTGCTTGACATTACTAAAATTCAATACTAACTTAACCCAAAATAAGACCACATGCATTTTATCTAAATATCAAAATATTCTTTAATCGTCCAAATTTCTTAAAGTCGGCTCCATTTTCTTGGAGGCAACTTTGCCATCGACCTCAGTTTCTGTGGAGAAACATGAGGTGCTCTAAAGTTTCTCATAGAGAATTATGCATGTTTTTCAATTGGTTGGCTTGAAGTCTGTCTCATTGCATGTTTATATTGGTGTGGTGGTTGTGTTAAGGATGTGGTAGGAGTTGGCTGAGATGCTAGAAGGGATGTGGTGTTTGATTGTGATTACGAAGGAGCTGACTTCTTGGACTGTGAGGATGAAGTGTTCTGACTTCTTGGGCTGTGAAGATGAAAAAGGTGTTGACTTCTTGAGTTGTGGTGCTGCTTGGGCTGAAGAGTTGGGTTTAGTTATTCTTTTAGGCCTATCTCTGGACCTTTTGGACTGTGATGCAGAGTTGGACTGGGGGTGAAGAGTTAGGCTGTTGAAGAAGTTTTTTTCTTCACACCTATCTTAGTAGTGGATTGTGAAGATGCAGTCTTCCTTTCTCCCTTGGCAGCTTGAGGATGTAAGTTGGTGCTTGTAGTCTACTTCTTTCCCTGTTTAAGCTTCTTTGATGATTGGGCCTAACAGATATATACAAATTAAGTTTATAGCAAATATAAGACAAGTTGTGAAAAATTAAAAAAATTAGCGTAAAGACAAGTTGTGAAAAATTAAAAAATCAGCATATCTCTTCAATAGGTTCAGGGCATTTCCCCTTCTTGTGTCCAGTTGTACCACATCTTGAGCATCTTTGGATCTGCCCCCTCATTGACAAGTGAGTATGGTTGTTCTGTTCTTCTTTTCCAGCAGCTGTTCTTCTCTTTTTACCGGTTGGTGACTAGGCCTTCTAAAAGGTGGTGGCATAACATTACCATATTATGTCGTCTCCCAGAGATCAGGTCCATTCAATTGGTGTATGACTGACTCGTAGCACTTCAAGTATGCTTCTTTCTTATAGCAGTCAGCCACAAATGCTTCCATGTTAAGTCTCTTGAAGTTGATGCAACTAACAGCATGTGCACAAGGTATGTCCTCATCTGCTACCTTCTACATGAACACTCATGAGTACTTATATCCATAACAAACTTTTCAATACCATTAACTACCTCATATTTTTTAGCTGCAGACTAACACTGCCACCACTCCCCAGCTGACCTAGACCTTATCTCTAATCTTAGTCTAATCCTAGGTAAGATAGTCCCTAAATAGTTCTGAACCAGCTCTCTGTTTTGTTCCCACCTAGTCACTAACTTAACCCTAATCTCCTCCAACATTATAATTATAGGCTTCTCTCTAGCATCTACTATAGCAGAATTAAAACTCTTAGACATGTTGTTAACTAGTGTATCTACTTTAGAATAAAAGGTGAACCTAGATCTAGACTAATATCTAGGTGCAATAGCAATTAAGTGGCGAAAAGCTTCTTGATTCACAGATTTAAATTTTGCCATGTACTTCCTATTCTTTCCGGTGAGTCGCCTTAGCACACTTCCACATCATTTGCTTCAAACCCAATCCTGAAAATTTTTTTTTCTGAAGTTGTTGTATAAATGTCTCACATACAATAAGTTGTCTACACCTGGTATCACATCTTGGGATGCTGGCATAGGTGATATTTTACATGATATAGTTAGTCATAAATTAAAAATTAAATCATAATGTATTGTACTTAACAATTTAAATGTACAGATGCTATTAGTGAACTGGACTTACTTTCCATTGGTCAGACATGAATGTTGATCTTCCTATCTTCTCAATCCCGATGTCAGATGCAAAATGATTCAAGAACCAAATCCATAAGTTCTTGGTCTCGGCCTCTACAACCGCATATGCAATTGGTAGCATTTGGTCATTAGGGTCCCACCCTATTGCAATAAGCAGTTGTCCACCCTGAAGTGTCTTCAGAAAGTGAGTTAAGCCCCACTTTGGTCTTTGAGATTGGTGAGTTGCATTGATTTAGTCTTTGACTTTTCAATTGCTACAATTTGGTCCCCCCCAGATTTAAAAAAGTGCACCAATGTAGTCCTTCATGTATTTTTCGTCATCGGAACTCAATACCGTTAGTGACGTAACTCAAGTCTTACCACGCTAGACATATTAAAACAACGTCGTACCTATTTTGACGCTAAAGAAGGCATTAAACGACGCCATTTAAGGGTTATGACAAGGAACTTGGTTATGACAAGATTGTTCAAACCCTCAAACGACGTAGTTTAATGCCTTTTTTAGCGTCAAAATGCATACGATATCGTTTTAATATGTCCAGCATGACAAGGCTTGAGTCACGTCACTAACGGTGTTGAGTTCCGGTGACGGAAAATACATGAGAGACTATATTAATACACTTTTTTGAATCTGAGAGACCAAATTGTAGCAATTGAAAAGTCAGGGACTAAATCAGTACAACTCGCCAATCTCAGGAACTAAAGTGGGGCTTAACTCTCAAAAAGCATTCATCCAGACCAATGAATGGCCTGTAATGCTGAAAGCTCTGCTTGTATGCTTTCAAGCATACATAGATCCTCTGGAAGATGCAATAATGGGTCATGGATGAGGTTTGCACTTCATTAGCAAAATTAGAGGACCTTTGCACTTGTATATGGACAGAGGAGCCTGGATTTTCCCTCAACAGCTCATGACTATAGTAATATATTCTCTTATATTGCTCTCTGAATATTCCCTAAATTTCATCCAATGCAATCTGTTTTGTCCTAGAAGCCATTGATTTAGTCACAGTCAAGTTCCACTTTTTCAGAGGTTTGGAAACTAACTCATTTATCTTCAATTTAGAATTTGATTCAACCTTCTTTTTAAATGCCTTGCCAAGTCATTTGGAGTGTAAAATTCTCACTCTATGTGCCTGTGTACATGTGTGCTTCAAATTCGTACTTCTAAGCTGTTAAGTATCCTTTTTTTTTATTTTGGCAACATATAGCCAAAAAGGACAGTCATCAGAACAAACTGCCCCTACCCTCTTAAGATCACACTTTTTGAATGTAATGGCTCTAGCAGTCTGTACAGCATATGCAGTGACAATGTCCTTGTTATTCTCCCAAGATGCATACAGTGTCCCAACTTTTCACTTATATTGCTTCATGTGTTTTTGTACCCTGTGAACTGGATACATCACTCCCTTATGGTCTGACTCTGACCTCTCATTTTCACCATCCTTATCAGCCCAGCTCCAACCTCGTGGTCGAATTCTAATTCATCACTATCTGCTCCTTCATCATCTTCAAAATTCTCATTTGCCACACCTTTCTTCTTTGCTGCCCTATATTTATCAACCATGACATTCACATCCTCAAACCCACTAATATCAGGATCAAGTTCATCTTCACTGTCGGTGAAGTGCAAATCATTTATACTGTCATCTTTCTCTTCAGATGGTTGATAATCTGAATTGAGACTATCACTATCACATCCACCAATATTAACAAACTCAGGTTCGTGATGCTCATCCTCATCACTATCACTAAACTCTGCCCCAGTATCATCAGCTGGTTCAGTTTGCTTTTTCCCTACCTCATTAGATTTATCGACTATAACAACCACATTGCACTTTCCTGATGCAGCTGCTGACCATCCTCAGCCTGTTCTCCATCATACACTACCACCTCATGTTCCTCACTTTTATCACCAACCCCTTGATTCTCCTAACATCAATGTAGCCAGCTTCAGGAAACACATCCTCCTCCTCAACCTTGTGCACAACATACAACTCTACATGTTCTCTTAATTAAGATATTTTATACATGGCAATCGAATCTGCATCATCTTGAAACAACTTTAGATTATCCTCCACATTTTCATCTATAGGATCCTTGAACCACAATGCTGAAATACTCCCTTCAAGGTAACCAAACTGCTTTAACTCTGCATAAGCTTCAAACAAAGACCACCGATCACAGTCAATATGTTTTATAACTGTTATTTCTCCTCTCACATACTGTAATGGCCCTTTATCATAACTAAACCATACTTCATGATAGAACTTTAGTTTAAGATATCCCATCCTCTTCTCCAATACCCTATTAGTAAACAACTATCAGAACACATTACTAAATTAGAAGAGAAAAAAAACATACACATACATCCCTATTTCATAGAGATATTAATCCCTAGTGCACTACAAACACATTTGGTCTCCATTCAATCATCAACAAAAACTGCAACCTAAACCCTCAAATCTGAAACTAACTACTAGGAGGAGAGATACCATAGTCAATAAAAGGAGAAAAATCATACCTACGTCAACTTTGCGATTACTGGCGAACTAACTGTTCAAGACCCTTCCTTCGAACAAATCGCATTCACCTGCTCTCTTTTCTCCAAGAATAGCCTTCATCGTTTCCGATTTTGGGTTAGGGCATGAAGCATTTATATTAGTTTCTGAAACATTGTGGTTAATGTTTTGAGGGTTTAGAGACAAATGAACATATGAAGTATTTCGTGCGAAATCATAAAAAGTAAAATGGGTATGTTTGTCGTTTTAGAAAATATTTTATTTGAAAAAACGATTTTAATACCAAATAAAACGTTGAGGACAATTTTAAATAAAAAATAAAATTATGGATGATTTTGATTTTGACCCTAAACTTTAAAAATCAAAACAGTACTTATCCCTAATAATTATTATTTAGTTAGAGAGTTGCACAAATACACTTACAGGTAATGTGTGTAATCACTTGTCAATCTTATAGTTTATTTGGGCTTGTTGAACTG
>NC_029791.2:8526322-8528000 GCF_000816755.2 Arachis ipaensis | reverse complement strand
TATTAGTAAAAAATTTGACAATAAAATAATATTAATATCATTTTAAACATTTTAAGATAAAAATAAGACGATTAAATATTAAAGATCAAAATAAAATTCTCCTCAAACGTGTGAAGACGAAAATAGTACTTTATCTAAATTAAACATATGCACAGTACACCTTATCTAATAGCAGACGTTCCTAATTAAATTGTTAATAAATATATCATTGGGTTGACTTTTAAAAGATTGTTAATACTAATAATAATAATAATAAAACAAAGCTCAGGTTCATGGTGGTTGCCAACTTGCTGAATGAGTGGATTCCAATTACTCCCAAATCAATAACAACTAGGAATAAAGTTTTCATCAGCTTTTCAATTTGTTCACACAAAAGTAAAGGATGCCATAATCCAATTACAGAATCTAATTCCATCTTCGCCTACATGCAATGTTCCTTATTTCTATATAAATCTTTTTGTTCAATCTCACAATCTGTTCAATACATTAAAAACAAACTTGCTCCTTTATTGAAGGCCTTTGCAGAAGAAAAGAAACATTTGTTACTAATTTTCTCCTCAGAAGTCAGAATGACCAATGTAAGAGTCTAAGAACCAATGTCACATCCATAAGCAATTATTGGATCATTTAGTTTAGTTTTCAACAGAGGACTTTGATCAGTATTACTTATTTTTCTTTCTTTTTTTCTTTTTTGGTTCAGTTGGTAGAAGTAAAGGTTGGTTTGCACTGTGATGAATGTATCAAGAAAATTCTCAAGGCCATCAAGAAGATTGAAGGTAATTTCATTAATCCATTCATTCCCTAAGCTTATAGAACTACATAGTATGACTTCATTATAGAATAATTATCATATTAATAAATAAACCTTGGCTCTGAATCTACCATTTTACTTTAATTTCTAGTTAGTTAAGTTGTCTCTGGTTTCAACTTCACAATTACCCTTTGACAGCTTAATTTTGTTTCTTAAGTAATGTTGGAATCTTGGGTTTGCAGATATTGAAACTTATAATGTGGACAAGCAGCTAAACAAGGTCATTGTTACCGGTAATGTGACTACAGAAGAAGTGATTAGAGTTCTTCAAAAGAATGGCAAGAATGCAACACCTTGGGAACAAGATCTTCAACCTCAACCCAATTGCTGAATTCACAATCAATTCTCTTACTATTATTATTATTACAAGTTTTCTTTCCCCATAGAAACATAATATATAAACTATTCATGATCATCTATCTATATGAATTTGTAAAACCTACCCGATGAGGCGGAAGGTGCCGACGGCGTAGATGGCGACGGAGATTCCGGAGGTGTCGCTGGCGAGGAACTTGTCGTTCCAGGTAGGGTTGTGGAAGTTTTGTAATTCTTGTGACCTTTATTATTGTCATATATTTTATTTTAGGATAAAGTACTAGTTGTGTTAAATGTTTGGACTAATTTTTAATTTAGTTTCTAACATTTTAAACGTCTTATTTTAATTTAAAATTTTTTTAAATATATTTAATGTTGTCCCACCTTTAAATTTAGTATAAATAATTAGCGAAGTGACATGAACATTAGCAATATTTTTAATCAAGTCATATTTTTTTATTTTCATATGTTAAAAAAATATACATAACCAAAACTTTTTTTTATAACACTTTCTTTTTTCAATTTTTTTCCGTATAAAATATAAAACTCTAG
>NC_029791.2:8525582-8526077 GCF_000816755.2 Arachis ipaensis | reverse complement strand
ATATACTAACAATATTAAGTATTTTATCAAATTTAATAATAGAATAATATTAAATTTATTAAAAAAATTTAAAATTAAAATAAAATATTTAAAATATTAAAAATAAACTTCAAATTTAATTCAAATATTAGAAACTAAAATAATACTTTACTCTCTATTTTAACTATGAAACATTGGTGGTGCTGGCATAACTAAATTTGTATAGAAGGAAACAGTTTTTACGAGATTTGATATCCTTCACCATTCACCAACTTATTTCTAAATTAAATATCATCTCCACTCTAATACTTATTAAGTAATTGGTAGGATACAGTTCGAAATAATTTATATTATTCAAGATATTTGAACACCAAAAGGTTTTTTATGCATATAAGATTGTACCTTGAAATGACCCTACTTTGGCTTATGCAGTATACACGTATGTTTTATTATTTTTCTATCCTGACCAAAGTAGGGTGCCATTAGTCTTCTGAAAAAATAAAGGTCTCTTAGGAG
>NC_029791.2:8510237-8525520 GCF_000816755.2 Arachis ipaensis | reverse complement strand
TGTTTTGAGTTTTTGCAAAATCGTTAAATAATTTGACTAAATTTTCATTTAATGGCTCTTAGTTATCAACTTCACGTGAAGTTTACGGTACTTTAATTTCCACCTTATTTAAATAACTTATAAAAATAATTCTATAACTAACAATTACAGTAAAAACATAAAAACTTCAAAAAAGATGTTAAAAAAATATTTTTTTTAGTAAATAACAATTTTAATATCTAAAAAGACATATTTTGACAAAATCTTTATGAAAAAATTAAAACAATAAAATGATCCTAAAAGAATACAGTCTATTTGACAAAATGTATATACTATTTAATTAATCGTTAACTTATTTAATCAACCATTAATTTTTTAAGAAATTATTAATTTAATTCTAACCAAATGAATATGGAGATGAAAATAGTAAAAATTGTAATAGAATTAAATTATAATTTCATAAAATATTAATCGTTGGCTAAATAAATTAAGATTCGATCAAATATATGTGTTATTTTTGTTAAATAAAACATTTTTTTAGTTGTTGTTCTCATTACCATATTTGAAAAGATATTTTTGTCAAAATCTATATCTAGGTCAAAGGGATTATTTTATTTTATTTTATTTTTTTACATTTTTATTGCAGTTTTTTTTTTTAATATAGGAGATATTTTTTGAAAATTCACCAAGGTTTTCACTTTCTGACGTCATAACGCAACATCTCACGCGCTTTCACGCTCCAAAACACAGCAAAAGTGTTGGGTGTTACCCAGAAATTTACGTTAAACCGTTGACATAGAAATCCCAACTCTCTAATATATAGTTAGCATCAGCAAATCAAAATGCTCCACGTGTCATTCTATTACATTTTTATTATCTTTTCCAATTGGCATGTGTTTCCTCTCCCCTGATTCCAGTAACCAGATTCGCCGCAACCCCTCTTAGATTTTCTCCTCTTCTGATCCCTTTTCCTTCCCTCTCTGCATTTTCTGCATCTAAAGTTTCGAACTTTGATCAATTCCCATAATTTGGTTCATCAATTTTCATACTTTATTAAAAAACAAAGATTGGGTTGAGCTTCAAATTCAACCATGGGAAATGCATTGAGGTTCCTGTGTGGGAAGTGCTTCGAGCCCTCAGCAGCTGATTCTGGATCACTTGGGCCACACGGTGTCTCCTCCGCCACCGTCGGCGTTTCGGCACTTGCCCATGATCTCTTTCAATTTGACATCACCTCTCAGGTAAATAATGCCACCCCGTACAACACCCTAATTTGGAACTAGGTTCATGTTTGAATAAGCTTGTTTTATGTTTAGAGCTGGTTGGTTATAGTGAGAAACTAAGAAATATTTCTTGAGATAGTTAGTTGTTGAAGCCAGAGAAAGCATGTTAGGATTATATGCTTGTTTGGTTTTGATTATTTAGTTACTTCTGCTCAAAGTATCTCAGAAAGTCAAGTTCTTTCTCTATTGAGAAGAACATAAAAAGAAACAGGTCTTAAGTACTTACCAACAAGATAATCAGAATTGGGAATTCATCTAAGCTCATGTGGAGCAATGAGCTAGCTTAGGTAAACTTGAACAATAAAGCTTGTAAACCGATATGAGTTGACTCGAGTTTTTCCAAATCTACAATGGCGCGGCGCACTCGAGGCCTAATTGTGTTATTTTCAGCTAATCTACGCCGGTTTTGTGAGATCTGTATTTTTTTTTTTAATATTTTCCTATTGTGTTTTGTTTAGGTCCCGGAAGGGCTGAGCAATCATGTTGTATCTTCTAAGAAGGCTCAGGCTAACTGGTATTAATCACATTCTTTACGCTGAGTTGATTACTGAATTGTTGACTTATTATTATGATTGTATATATATTAGTGCAGTTTCTGGTTTTTCTTCTTCTTTTTACAAATTTTTTGGACCTAAATTTGAAGGTATAGAAAGTTAGTAGATGCTTGGAGAGAATCAAAACCCCCTCCAAAGACACCTGAAGAAGCAGCTAGGCTTGTCATTCAGACCTTGAAGAGACACCAAAAAGCAGATGTTGAGGTTTGCATGTACTAATTACAAACTTGTGTTCCAGCAATGAATGTGTCTTTTGACATACAAAAGCAAATCTTAGAAAAAAATTGGGAAAAACTTATCTTGGTTTGTTTATAGGGATTACTGGCTTTCTATGGTCTTCCACTACCTCATACCCTTGTTGAAGTAGCTGCTCAACCCCCTACATCCTTGCCAGATGGAGTGAAATTTGAATTTCACACCTTGCCAGTAAGAGTAGTGTTTATGTTTGAATCTAATTTGGGTACATTTTTAGTGTATTTTATGCAGATATCCAAATCTATAGTATTATCATAACATTTAGAGTGATATGTGCAATCAAGCTTAAAATTTGGTAGTTGACATAATTTAATATCTCAATGGGACTAGGTTGATGCAAAAGCAGTGGCAGATGGTGATACTGTAACAGTGTATGTTAGCACAACAGACCCCAGGGAATCAGCATATGTCCCCGGCAACGTGCACGCAGCAGCAGTGCAAAGATCAGCAGCGCGTGCTCGGAGGAACTATGAACAAGCGGATGCACTTCACCAACAGATTATCGACTCAGGATATCGGTTGGTTTTTAGGAGTTTCCCAGTTCTAAATATCAAATGCTCCAAAAGCTACTTAGTTTTTGTTCAAATGGTTAGTAATTGTTGTCTTATTCAGGGTGATTGTTCATCAAAATGAGGAAGTCCTTGCTAAGAAGTACCGGATTCGACTAAGGTAATTAATGATCAAACTAACAAGACAAGAGTTTTGTTTCAGATTAGTAAGAATTCATTGGACTTGAAAATTCGTACAGGGGAATTGATGCTCCTGAAAGTGCAATGCCATATGGAAAGGAAGCTAAAAATGAACTAACAAAGATTGTTCAAGGAAAGTCTTTGAGGGTCCTTGTATATGGAGAAGATCGCTATGGTCGTTATGTCGGCGATCTCTACTGTAATGGCGTTTTTGTACAGGTAATTCGGTTTGTGCTTTCTCTCGATTTTTTGTTCATTTGTCACGGTCGCCTTTGGAAGATTCTTGAATCAATGCAATTAAATAAATAACGAAATACATGTTAGTTCAATTTAGCTCTATATAACATAGGATTGCTTTTGAGTTTCTCATTTTGCTTTTCTTTTATGATAAGGAAATGATGCTGAAGAAGGGTTTGGCATGGCACTACTCAGCCTATGACAAAAGACCAGAACTAGAAACAGTATGTGATATACTACTTTTTCTGGTTTCCTTCATTTCTTTGTCCCAAAGCTATATATCTAAACTTTATATTGCTCTTATTCTAGTGGGAAAAACAAGCAAGAGCAAAGCGAGTTGGATTATGGGCCTCAAAGAATCCAGAGAAGCCATGGGAATGGAGAAAGGACAAGAGAGAAGCTAGATAACATCATCAAAATGCCAAATGCAAAATAAAATTCTGCCTCTTCCATTCAATATAATGTGTCATTGTTGTAACTTGTAACAAATTACATGTATATGTAGCAGCTATTAACTTAACCAGAACCATTCTTTTTTGTATTTTTATTGAAGGCTTGGATGATAAAGTTAACAAAAACATGAACATTCTACACAATTTTTACAGAAGAGGTTGAAACATATGGAAGATTCACATACCATCAGGTATGAAAAAAATGACATTATATTTGATGTTTAAGTTTCTCTAACTCCTTGAAAATGAGCAGTACATGTGCTTACTACATATAGACACAAGAGAGATCATTGAAGTAGAACCTTGTTATTTTGATGCTATAATAAATATGTATAAACTATCATATAGTACATGTTACAGATTACAAAAATGAAATTACAAAATTGAAATTGAATCTGGTAACGGAGCATTAAAGTCTTATCATTACCCCTTACCCCTGTGGTAGTGAACTATGGGGATTACTTAGCATCGTTCTCCAGTCCATATGAATCTGAATCACTAGTTCTGTAACCTAAAATTCCATGAAGACGAGGAAAATTACGACACAGAATGCTGCAATCTATTAACCCATAAAAATCGAGTGTTACCTATATGCTTATCACATGCTTTCCAAACTGAATTCCGACTTCTAGCTGCTTTATCGATCCAAACATTTCCCTTTAAACCAAGTTCATCACAGCATATTAAGTAACCAGAAGTTCCAAAGCAGGGTAGTACAAAACAAATGGCACACAACAATCAAATCACCCATGGCTATGGATCTAGATTGCCAATTGAGCTAGACTCAGAAATCATATAATGTCAACACCAAACACCGAATACCAATCACAAATGGTGACTCGGACCTTCTAATTCTGAACAATATGCATTAGTTTCATTTCCAATCCCACACACTAAAAATGCTAACGTACAAAGACATTATAAAAAAGATAACTAATATATTAGTTTTTCTCTCTCCAACATTCACAAGCTAGGACTTTGTACTTCTGTCTATATCAAGTTATGTTTACATATCTCATGTAACAATAACATTTCTCACAAGGTGGAAACTCACAAGTTATGTTATGTGTATACCAGTGACTAAGACTAAATTGTTATATAACCATTTTCAATTATCAACTGCAAATGACTAAATTGCTATCTAACCATTTTTAACTATACACAAAGATAGATGACAATTTAGTCAAATTAACTAACAATTCTCAGATATGAAAATTTACAAAGACAACTGCACCTAGTCTGATCCTTCACAACTATGCTAACATAAAACACAAAGAAATGAACAAAAAAATGTAACCTTTTGAGGATCCTTGGGGACCCCATATCCACTGAAATACATCTGAGCAACAAGGAGCTGCATAGAGGTGTCACCAGCCTTTGCCTCCTTAAGGGTATCATGGAACCACCGATTGGTACAATCTGCGACCACACGGGACAGTGGCATCCGACATTGTTCCTCCGATGTTCCCATCTTACCATGTTTTAGAGAAGGGACAGCAACCGTGTTTGTTTGCATCCTTTGTGGTTGTTGCTTCTGTGCTGTCGCCGTCCTCCTCGCATTCCCATTCGCAGATGATGAAACGATGCGACACAACTCTTGGAACCTAACCGCAGAGAGAATTGATTTTCCCATATATGAAATGGATAAAAGTTTAGATTTTTGAAAAGCAAATGGTTGATAATGGATTGGATTTTTTTGGGTTTTGTTATTTTAATGTTAAAGTTTAGATCTTTGAGAAGTTAGCGATGGAAAATGTCTTGGGTTTTTTTTTTTCCCCTCTTTTATGGGTTTTGTTATTGGTGGTGGAATTAGAAAGGTGTGAGATTTTAAGGAAATGATAATGGAATTGGAAGAATAAAAGAATGGATCATAGATTGAGACATGGGGTTCAAGTTCAATTGCCAATGATCCTTGAATCAAGGGTGAAGGGTGCCCTTGGATTAAAACATAAAAAAAATATCTGTCTTTGTCTTTTTTTGTCATGAACAAATATCTAATTTAAACAAATATAATAGACCTTTCTGAAAAATTATATATGAAGAAGAATTTTGTGATGATTTTGTCAATATAATTTCTATTCTTTTTTTCTCAATGGCCTTGAAAATTTAAGTTTTGGAATCTAAAAAGAAAAAAATATAAAAAATCTATATAAGAAAATGTAATAAACAAGGTCTCAAATAAGCATTGGCAACTGCATCTCCTATGATCCAATAACAGTTTCTGTCATGTTTTATATCATATGAGGAATGAACCACCATACAATAAGTGAGGAAGAAAAATTGACAAACACTAAGCTGTTGCATTAATGTGGCCTCTCCCTATTTCATGATGAAGACTGTGAGCCACATTTTACTGTGTTAAAAGAACCAAGTAGGGGCTTGAAAGAACATCACCATTCACAACACAAAAGCTTGCCCTTGAATTCTCATTCTCTCAACACAATAAGTGTAAATTGTCTCTAAAGCTCTACAATGATTTCATAAATGTATGACTTATGATCAATCAACAGTATCAAAGAATAATTCATCATCCACAATCATTAAGGCAATAACTTCACACTCTCATAAGAAGGAACATAACTAATCCTCTCCACAATTATTTAATGCCTATTATTACAGATGTGTTTCATATGTGGGAACAAAAACACAGAAAATCTCAGGAAAGAAAAAAAAGACCCTCAAGTTCACACTTTACACATACATCTACTCAATTATTTACATGAATGTTCTAAAAACTTAGTGGAGTATCCCACATAGTGTCATATACAAAATGCAAGCAGTGGTTTGCACTTTGAAGACCCTGCCTTTAAACACCAGGGATTAGGGAGATTCTCTGTGTAATAGTGGTGGTATTGGCGGGCTCATCATTCCCTCTTCCCGTCTTTCGTGATTCTCTTCTTTTACAGTAGATAGTGGCCTGTTTGGACTATGATATTCCTTGAAGACACTGCTTGAACTTAGAGGGCTAGGTGGTTTGATCATAGAAGGGGAAGAGTTGGTACCCAGAGGAGAACTTGTGCCGGAGTTGGGAGATGCAACATCTTCGCGCGGCAAAGGAGAAATCGGTGGTTGTTCACCAATATCAGTTTCTTTCAAGGAGAATTTTTCCTCCACAACATCATAGGTATTCCCAGTCCTAACTTCTTGAGCAAGAGAGCACCAGCAACAGCATAGCCAAAGTACGCAATCAGAAGCCGAAGCCTTACCAAAGCAGAAGTCATAAGCAGGCAAATTGAACCTTTTCCTCATTTGGATCCTCCAAAATCCACCATAAAGTAAACCAAGAAAGCACAAAAGAATCCCAGTAGCTACTAGAGCCTGCCTAACAGTATCATCCCCAATATTAACAGCAGCCAATATAAAAATCCAGAAAGGAGCCATACAAAACAGCATAAAAGTGGCAATATGAACAAACATATTTCCAAAGCCTAGTCTCTCCATATTCCACCCGAAGACACAAAAAGTGCAGAAAAGTGATAGATAAGCCTGAGAGATATCATCCCAAAGGTCAAGTATTCCTCCACTCCACTGAGGTCTAGTTTCAATTACCCTTTGACGATCATGGGTTGCAAATGAATATTTCTTCTCAAATGTTTTCACCTGTGGCTTTTGAGCAGGAGAAATTCGAACCTGCGCTTCTTCGTCTGTTGGAGAATCATAATCTCTACCAAGAGGGCTAAGAATGGTATATAGACCAGCAGTCGCAGCTGCACCAATCGAAAAAGACATACATATTCCGACTCCTATTGCTGGGCGCTCAGATCTTTTGTACCCCAAATTTAGACCGCAAAGTGCATATTGAGAAAAACAGTTTAACTGAAGGAGAATCACCACCACCATCATGTGTGCCCACTCATGAGGCTTATATGTTCCATTCTTGCAATACAATTTTCTAAGTTTTGAGATATCTTTCGGACTCCATCGGCACAGAAGAACAAGGTGGTAGACTCTTTGTGGGTGCTGATACAAACACATAAGTGTAAACAGTGCATTGAGTATTTGATTGTTCACTTCAAACCATGCATTCCTCTGGGACTTCTTCGGCAGCACAGCATTTAACATTCCAGTCATCACAAGGAATAGAATTGCACCCGAAACAGCGACGCAGAAGATCCACACAAAAAGGGCAATGTTCATTGGGTCCCTAAACCATTCTATGCACATCTTCTTGAGTGAACCCCAATCTAGTTTCTTAGAGAGCATCCCGCTGAACCTTCCTCTCAAGCCATGAGGGGAAGGCACAGCCTGTGAAATCTGGTCTTTCGAGGTTGCAAGCCGCTTGAATTTCGCAGATGCAGAACCAAATTTGAAGAGATTGAGCCTATTGGGAATGGAACTCAAGGTGCCCTGGAATTTCTTCTGGGGATTTTCGCTGCTCAGCAACGTTCTTCTTGAAGTTGAAAAATCTATCGAAACGAACTCCATTTCCTTATTACTTCCATTAGATTCCTCAATTTCATCTTTACAATTGTCAACAACCATTCTGATATTTGTACTCTGAGCTTTTCTCAAGTCAAGATCAGAACCTCATAACCAATTATAATGTTACAGAACAATTTCACAAACACTGCAAGGGCATAAACAGAACCAGCTGAGATAAGTACTAAAAATTCCCTAAAAATTCCCTGGCAAATTACAAGTGGATCCAAAGAACATGGAATATCAACACACAAACTTTATATAAACAGATCATTCTAAACTGATCATTAAATAATCAAGGTCAAACCCCAAAATCTAATTCTAAACAAAATTCAACAGATCCATAATAAAAAAATCATGGTAACCAATCTCAGAAAAGTAACATCAAAATTCAAAAGGCATATTCAGGAATTGGTGCAAAGCAGAAACAAAAATACACACATACATACCTAAGAAGGCGTTGAAAGCAAGTAAGAATTAGATTCGATGAAACTCAGAAAAGATGAAACCAAATACTAATGAAGCTGAAGCTGAAGCTGCAGCTGCAGGATTTGAAAAACAAGAATGGTTAGTTCGTTTATTCTTGCTTGGAACAAAGTAATAACTATAAAGCAGGGTTCGGAAGTAAAACCTTTCAATCATGAGAGTCAAAGAGATAGGTAACTGCCACTTGCAACCAAAAATGGAAAATAAGAAAATGAAAGGACACAGCTCATGATATTGAAAATTCTAAATTCCATATGGTGGGTGCAGGTTTCTTGTTATCTATATGTAAGAAACCAAACCATGACAACATTAAACGGAAAAAACTGACCCAGTAAAAGAAAGGAAGAAAGAAACAAAGGAGAACAACAAGGAAACTGAAAATATTTTTTTTTTCTTTTTCTTTTTTTAATCTAATCTAGTCATTTGAGTTTTGTCACCAAAGTGGAAGAGAAATATGGGTCCCACCATTGTGTAAGTGAAAAATGAATCAATGCTTGTTTATTATTATTTTTTAGTTATTTTTTAAAATCTTTTAAAAATTTATCTTTATCTCACCCTAGGACGATTAATGAATGAATTTGTGATGCAAAATAAGAGTAAATCGTGGCAGGACGTCTTGGGTTAGTAGTTGAGCATAAATCGTCCCAGGGTAGTAGGTTTTACGAGTTAATGGGCTAAACCAAACTGGGCTGCCACGATTTATGTGTTTTTTCGAACCCTCAGGAGCCTGGGACGATTTATGTGTTACTCTGTAACACTCAAAGGGTTGGGACGATTTATGGCCAAGTTATAACCCTAAGGACTCAAGCACGAGTCATCTTTGTTGTTGCTGCGGCGTAAAGGGTTGAGGGAGGTCTTGGAGCCACCATTGTTGACCGGAGAGAGTTTGGGTGGAGAAGTGTTTTTGGGTGTGGGACCAGCCGGTGGCGGAGGTGCAACTGGTGGTGGGCAGAGGCGTCTGAGTGGCACCGGGGGTGGTGGCAGCGGGCCGCAGGTGGTCGGCAGGAGGAGTTGGGGGATCTCTCCGGCGGTGGTAATGGCCGCGAACCAAGGAGATATGTACCGCCTGAACGGCGTTGCGCATGTTGCCGGATTTATCGATCAAGAGGTAAGATTTTAAATTTTCTAATGTTTTTAAATTTTGGATGATATAGTATGTTGGATGATATTGTATAGGGTGAATATGCATCTTAGAATATTTTTTTATTAAGACGTTGCCGGATATCATGTATAGTGATTTAGTTAGTTTTTTGTTTAGTATAAGACGTTAGAAATCAGTGGTCTTAAAAGATCATGGAATTCACTCATCATAGGGTGATGGTTCTGACGGTAGAATCCCATGGAATTTGCTGATTTTACTATAGAGTTCGGACCGGCCCGAACCGGACAGGTTCGAACCGAACCGGAACGAAGCGGTTTGAGGGTTAAACCGGCCAATGGGATCCTGAACCGGGCCAGTCTGATGATATGACTGGATGAGGGAACGAACCGGTTCGGTGTGGTCAAACCCGGAATGAAATGGTTTAAACTGATATCAGTTAGTAAGACCGGGTCGACCGAACCGCTTGAGTTTCAAATTTTTTTTTAAAAATGTTGTAGAGATATTAATAGTTAAAATATGTATTTAAATTTTAGTTTTGAAAATTATTAATATGTTTTATTTTTTAAATATATAGGACGAGGTCAATCGGTTCAATCGGTGAATTTCCAGTTGAACCGTTAACCCGTTGAAATGATCGGTTCGGTTGTGACTTTTATGGTTCTTACATTGTATTGGTAATGTCGATTTGAACATGAAATGTTATTATGAACATATCCATTTTGATGGCATCTGTGAGTTGAATATCTGTCATGGCATAAGTTATTTTCTATGTGTGTGTGTATAAGTACCCGAAATAATGATGTGGTTATTCTCTATCGGAGGAAGCGCTTGATCAAGCCGGCAAAGTGTGACACTGGTTCACACATGTGTTAGTTATTGGAGTTGTGTTGTTTTTAGAGTTGTTATTTTCATTTCGTCTATGTTGATGCTTGTTCATGGTTTTTTATCTTTACGTTTGGGGACATGTTTGTGCTTGGTACATGTTTATGCTACTTTATGGTTTTGTATCTTTCCATTCGGTATATGTTTATGTTCCTTCAATTCGTATATATAAAGTTCGCGTATCACTAGCATGAGGTAATAGAAAATAAGTATAAGTCCAAACAAAAAGCAAAGTCAACGCAAATTAAAAACAACCGAATTGAAATACATATAGATCACGTTAACAAAGGTTTATAACGAATGTAAACTTAAAAAGTAGACGACATACTATAAAGAGGCATGACGTATAGTAAACATTCCTAAGCCAACGGTGCCTACGCATTGCTACCTTCGTGCAATCCAGAAGCTCCCGGGCGCTGTGGACAGTTTCTTCTGGTATGACCAGGGGTCCTGCACAGTCCGCATCTCTTGGGTCTATCCGGATCCGCCTCATCCATACTATTCCTTATCCTAGTGCTCCGAGGTCTTCCAACTGCAGCCCGCATCATGCCAGGATCGGGGATGACACGAGGTCCCTCATACACGGGTAAGAGATCATCGTGGATAGGCGGAGAGAAACCCATCTTGTAAACATTGAACACGGTCTTCATGCGGTACACATCATCAACGTATGTCCTCCAATCCAGTCTGCAAAATGAACATGCGGCAAGCACATGACGACACGGATAGTGGAGTGCTTGAAAGTTCCCACAGTCGCATGTGCGGGCGGATAGAGACACCCGACACACACTCATTGCAATCCTACCCGCGGTCGGCGCAAGTTCCTCAACGACAAACTCAGAGTTTCCCCTGTCATATAGATCCACCCGCATATTCCTTGAGGCTTGTAGATTCCTCTCGATCGCCTTCACAAGGGTCTGACAGAATTCTTGATTTGCTCCGACTTGAGACTCGGCCTCCTTTCCTTTCCTCACAAAGAGTTCGGCCAACCGCCCATATGTTGACTTAACTAATGAACCCACCGGGAGGTTGCGTGTGCCTTTAAACACGGCATTGATACACTCAGAGATGTTAGTCGTCATATGACCATATCGACGACCACCATCCCGATATTGGGTCCACAACTCCAACCCAATCCTGTCGCACCATTCAACCATCCCAGGATCTTCCTTCCTCAAAATATCCATGTAATACCGGTGATCCTCCTCAGTCTTTGCGTATGCGGCATTCACTAGAATCCTCCGGGCTTCCTTAGACTTGTATGACAGTGCGAAGTTAGACGCGATGTGTCGCACACAAAATGCCCGGTATGCCGACTGTGGGAGCCATCCACCGTCCTCTGCAAGCAAGGCAGCCTTGATGGCATTGTGCCGATCAGAGATGACTAAAATGTCGGGTTGAGGTGTGACATGCTGGCGGAGATTAGTGAGGAAAAACTTCCATGAATCCGTGTTTTCGCCTTCAACTAACCCGAAAGCCACTGGAAGAATGTTCGAGTTTCCATCTTGGGCAATAGCCATTAGCAGAGTGCCGCCATACTTCCCATACAAATGGGTCCCATCAATGGATATAAGTGGCTTGCAATACTTAAATGCCTCAATGCATGGAGGAAACGTCCAAAATAGTCGATGAAAGAAAACCGTTGACGCATCAACGGTATTACCTATCCTCACTGGCGAAGTACGCAAAAGCGCAATCGTACCTGGCATATACAACTGAACCCCCATGATCCACCGTGGTATGTGGTTATAAGACTCCTCCCAATCTCCATATATCTGCGCAATTGCCTTCTGCTTGCCCATCCAAACCTTCCTGTAGCTTGGCTTGAACCCAAACTTCGATGACACCGCATTCTGTAACACCTTAACCGACACCGATGCATCAGCCATCACCAATGATAAAATCGAGGCACATATGACATGGTAATCGAGCTGCCTGTGATCCATCGATATCTCCGTTGCTAGACACGAGTGTGGTCCATTGTACTTTCTAACTTCCCAGTAGCCTTTTCTCTGTCTCATAGTGACACGGATCAGCCAATTACAACCATTCCCGAACTGGACACACTTCCCATGATACTTCAACTGGTCGGACTCAAACACTTTATACTCTACTCCCCGCTGAATATTATAACTCTTTATTGTCAGTACAGCTTCCTCTTTTGTTTCAAACCTTTGCCCAACCTCAAACTCGTCCGTGCCAATCACGCTAGGCCTTTCTCCGTGAATCACCTGGTGATGCTGATCTAAGTTTGCGGCCGGGTTCATTGCTTCAAGGTTCAATGTGGTAAAGTGTCGAGGGTACTGCTGCGTTCCACTGCTACCATGGGTTTGAGCTCCCACGGCAACTGCGGTGTCCTCGTCACCGTCGCTCTCGTCACCAATAATTGGTGGCTCCGAATCTGACCCATCATCACCTATAGCCTCCACAAACGGATCTCTCTCTCTTACCTCCATGAATGCGGGTGCACCGTCCACTACAGGATCAACTCCCATCGCAGCTGCAAGCTGGTCGAAGCTACGCCCATCACCCAAGTCATCACCCGAGACAGGCAAATCAGCAGCAAAAGATGGGGACAAAACAAGTGGAGTCACCGGTTGCCCTGTTGGAACGGCGGTGGAAGTTCCTTCTATGACGCCAGTGGGCAGATTCGGAGCAGTCCCCCCGCTACTGCTCTCCACGTCAACCATTCTGACAAACAACTCCAGCGCGCCTAAGTCGGGAAATCTTGATTGACTATGAAATATAACTCGCATGTCGTCATCACCCAACATCGCGTACTTCCCAAACTTAACATAACCTGGCTTTCTCTCACAACCTCAACATATGTTTTGTGTGGCTCGTCTGTTTGAAACTCGTTTATTTATAGAGTTTCTGCCTGCATAAATCGTGCTTGAGTCCTTAGGGTTATAACTTGGCCATAAATCGTCCCAGCCCTTTGAGTGTTACAGAGTAACACATAAATCGTCCCAGGCTCCTGAGGTTCCGAAAAAACACATAAATCGTGGCAGCCCAGTTTGGTTTAGCCCATTAACTCGTAAAACCTACTACCCTGGGACGATTTATGCTCAACTACTAACCCAAGACGCCCTGCCACGATTTACTCTTATTTTGCATCACAAATTCATTCATTAATCGTCCTAGGGTGAGATGATTTACGTTTTATATAATCCTTTGCATCCTGGGACGATTTATATAATAATACAAAAAGGATAATCACGTTGCGGAATCTGATTCAGGGGAATTGGGTAATCTTGAAATGCATTTAATTTATTTAAGTAAAAAACCTATAAAATATCATATATAATTTTTTTTTGGTTGATTGAAAAATAAAAACAGCACAGATAAAAAAGAGAAAATAAAAATTTAAAAATTGTTTAAGAAATAAGGCAGTCCTGTTAAATGTTATTCTCAAATTCTTTCCAAGGTAATAAGATTTCCACTTAGTGAGTATGATTTTTCATCGTCGTCCTTATCATGATGTCTGCTACTTTATTTGCATCTCTTAAGATGAACCGGAGATCAACACACCATTACCAAAACATCCACACAATTTATCTGTTTCAACACTAAAGGATCAACAAAATTAGAGTTATCTAGAAATTATTGACAAGAGTAAAGACATCCACATAATCTATCTGTTTTACATATACCATCTCTTTGTCCTAAATTCTAGGCTATAAGATATCCTCTCCAAATAACATACAACTCTCCTTACAGAATATTACGACTTTCAATCGTTCTCAAACAGTCTCGTTGCCAACTTCCATTCCAATCTCTGCTACCAAAGACAAAACCAACATGATCACTAATATCAGGATAACTTGCATCACAATTAATCTTAAAAATACCCACCGAGGGAGGAATCCATAAACCACTAATGGTTGAAGGGATAAAAACTTGTTGCAACTCAAAAATATTCTGAAACTCCTTTTCCAAGGACAAAGCCATATTAGTCACCTTATTCAGGGGTCAAAACTCGTGTGGATGAAAGATCTCATTATTCCTAGAACGCTAAATCTACTATAGACCAGAAAAGAATTTAAAAGGGCACTCTTTGCTATGAAGCAAGAATCAGTTCATCAAATCCAGAGGTTAATCAGAAATCTCCAAAGCCTACCAAACTATCTGAGCTTTCGGACAATCCTAAATACAATGAACAACCGATTATTGACCAGAAAAATATTATGGACAACTATACCTTGATGAGATGTCTCTCTTGAAACAAAAAGTAACAATGGACAGAGCCTCTCTAAGACAAAGTCAGGCTAAGAATTTATGTTTTTCTAGAATAAACTGATGCCAAAACCAAAACTAATTCTCTTAGTCCTCTCAATCAAACTTCTTCTTACTAAGTCACAAGTAACCACTACGAAAATCATAAACCTTTGACGTTATATTAGACCAAAATCATCCTATTACTGAGCCTACTTATACATCCGTATTATAAAAAAAAATATTGCCTTGCAAAAATTGATTTAGAGGAGAATAAATATTATAAAAGTGTCACTATCCAGATGACAAAAATTCAAGATCCGAAGATTCATATCATATATAATTTCAATTCTAGATAATTAATATATTCCATCATTTCTATTTTCATGCGAATATAAAACTTGAAAAATTTTTATTTAATTCTAAAGCACATTTAATATGTACTCCAAAAGTTTAATTTATTCAAACTTTAACTATATGTTAAATTAGTTAAATGAGTAATTAATTTTTGTATTACAAATGTGCAAAATAATTATATATTTTTTTTGTTACATTATTATACAATACAATCATATTAGGCATATATTAAAATTGACTACTAAAATCAGCTACAATATAAAATATACATTAAAATATAAAATACACACTAAAAATAAGTTAAATTATATATATATTTATATACAAATATATAATAATTAATTTTAATGTACAAATAATATTTTTTATATCA
>NC_029791.2:8501897-8510228 GCF_000816755.2 Arachis ipaensis | reverse complement strand
ATATAAAAAATAATAATTTACTCTCTAATTTCAAAAAAATACTTGACCACTTACCCATAAACTTTACCAATATTAATATATCCTTTTGAAAAGTATAACGTCTCTTGTAGGGCATTAATTTTATTATTGGGTCAACTTTTTCATATTTTATGTTAGCTGACAGGAGCTTGAATGCGATGCACTTAACAGATCATGCAATGACATGTCTTTCTCTGTAGTTTAGCAATTTTAAATAAAGAGTGAGCAAGCAATTTTTTTTTAAGACGATACACTTTTGGTGTCTTAAATTCGCCACATTAATGATTACTAATAAACTATAATTATCAGCAACCAAAAAAATGGAAGGAAAAAAAGGACCAAGGAACTATAAACTTAAGACACTTCTTTTCATCCAACATAACCACATATCAACTTTCTTCATTTATCAATTGTGACTAATTTTTAGGTTAGGCCAATTTCGATATATTACCCTCCCAACTTTTTTTTTTGTTGTCCCACGGTCTGGCAAATTAAGAACTAATCTGTCGCAAATCTAAGCTCCATTTAAGAGTCTGTCACTAGTTAATGAATTACTGCATCCACAAAGTGGAATTTGAACCTCCCAATATTTGGTTAAACAGACAAATGAGCTGACCACTCGACCAACCTTCTCAACTAAAACAGCTGAAAATGATGCATTTACCATCTTTTTGCATGAATTACAATGGCAAAATAAAAGAATAAGAATGACTAATAATGAGTCAGATTAAATAACAATGTAATTTACATTGTAAATGCCTCAAAATTAAACGGTATGTAAATATTAAAACATCTCCCTATGGATAATAATAGGTTCACGCAATCTCAAAAATAAACTTAGTTCTTGAATTCAAGTCCACTTTGAAACCAGGAAACAAGTACACTTTATATATAAGTTAGATTTGTAAGATGAACAAACTTGAACGACAAGCATAAATACAAGGCAAATCATCAAACATGAAGTCCAACCCACAAAAGACTAAGGTGTGCAATTTAAGTGAGATCATCCTCCTCAAGTTCTTTGGCTTTCAGCTTTTCCTTCACCCTCAAAAGAAGCGTTGTCTTCAACGGATCCTACACAAAATTCATGCATAAATGAGAGCCTCTTATGGAATGATCCGAACAGGTGCAGGTTATATAAGTCGATAACAGCTTACCAGAGGGCTCATGCTATCAAATTCCTTGATAACTTCGGTAAATTTTGTGACATCTTCTTCATCCATCGCGGAAGCAATATTCTGCTCAATTTTTCAAAAATTTCAGTTCTTCAACTGGATCACAGATTAGCAAGATTCTAAAAGGTCCTGGCATTCTTATACATTGTACTTTGTAATTAAAAATTAATAAGGAAATTCCACAACGAGTGACATACCGCCAATAGTCTATATTCACGTGTGCCTCCAAATGTTGGATCCATCTCCTGCCAAAAGGAAAAAAAAAGGTCGTGTAAAAGGAATTGCGCAACAGGCTATTCTTCCAGGAGGAGTGTTAGAGGTCAGCAGATTTTGTGATTTTTAGCTATCAATTAGTCATCAATAGTGTTTTTAATGGTATGAAATTATATCTAATGGTGGAGAATTACTCATTTTCCTTTTGCTGGTTAAGTGTTGGCCAAATTTTAATAAAAATACTGGTTTCCTAGACTTTTTCATCTTTACATACTCAAGTAAAGTTGTCTAAAAAATATTAGACCTGATATCGCTCCAACGCATTGGTGATAGCAACAACGTCTCCCTTGCAAAGTTGGCAAATGCCGGCATTAAGAAGATGCCCTCTAGCTCCATATTTCAGCAAATTATTGTTGAGAGATTGGCGTGCTATGTCTTCGTAAATCTCAATTGCTTTCTGGTATCTATAGAATTATCATAATCATAAGAACAAGTATAAATTTTAACTGAAATGGAAGGCTAAAATAAAGTAACTTTCTAAAAAGTAATTGCAACAACCTATGAACGAAACCAAATGCAACTATGGACTAAATAACCGAAAAGAAAAAAAAAACTCACTGTTCTAGTTGAGAAGCAAATTGAGCAACTTTTGCCTTGCACTGGTTTGCAGAAGTTGTCCCTTCTTCATTTTCATAAAAGTCAGCAGACTTTTCATAGTAAGTAATAGCCTGCTCAATGTTCTGTTCAGATTCATACAACTCCGCAATTTCCTGTGTGTAAATCAGTAAACACTAGTGTGAGATGTTCATAGTGGTTCCAAAAAGAATACCCCCCAACAAGAGGGGTACCATATATAAAAAAATATTCATACACAAAATAAATAAATAAAATATCATATGTAACCGAAAGAAAAAACATAATGTATACCTTCAAATATTTAGCTGCCATAGTGATTCTTCCAATTTCACAGAAAAGATTTACAGCTTGGTCTAAGCAAGATACAGCCTCTGCATTGAGAGAGATAAAAATAAAGTGAATTTTTGAATGGCACCGTTTTCTTCATATTAGTGCAAGCCATGGCATGTTAGCACAAGGTTCATGGTTAGCAACATATAGAATTTTAACTTGGGAAAATCAAGCTTAGCAAAATAGGATGCAAATAATCACCGTTGCTGATTAAAAATTTTAAATCAACTTGCATGGACTAGAATCTTCATGAAACATGGTTAAAGAATTGAAAGAAGCAAAGTTTGAATTAAAAACAATAATCATCTATTTAATAGAAAATGTTAGAAATTTGAAGAATTACCAAGAATGTTCAAGAGAGGTATGTTATTATTAAAAGAATAATGACAAAGAATGCAATTTCTACAAGCTTCATGATCATCACCAGTGTAGTCTTAGTTGTTAAGAAAAAAAATTATTTTATTAAAAAGTTTAGTCTATGTAAGCCATACATGCTTTGTGTATTATGTGTGTTTCAAAAATGAAATGAATATGTTTTGAAATGTTAGAAATTCTCTCATTATTATGAGTGTTGGTAAGTTTGAGAGATTGAAAATATGGTAGTGTTACTTATGAGAGTGAGTGATCTTGGAACCAATTAAGTGTGGGTATTATACTTACATTTGGTATCAGAGCCTGGTTAATCCAGCGCCTGGTGTTTGAGAGTTTGTAAGGTGTGGGAGAGTTCTCACATAGTTGTTTATTCATAGAGTTGGTATAGCAAATACTTTCAATATTGTGTGGTCCAGTCCCATGTTAGATGGGAAATTTGATTATAGTTATTGGGAGACTTTGATGTCTACCCATTTGAAGGCCCAAAACTTATGGAATTTCATTGAACTGGGTTTGCAAGAAGGAGCAGATGTTGCCTAACAAAGGAGAGATCAATTGGTACTATCTCAAATTCATCAAGGTGTAGATTATATGGTGTTTGACAAAATAGCAAATGCCAAAAGTACAAAAGAGGCATGGAACACGTTGAAGCTGTCATATAAAGGTGTAGATAAAGCTCAGAAAGCAAAGCTACAGCCTTTCAGAAGAGAATATGAAAGATATGAGATGTCTAGCTCAGAAACTGTTGAGCAATATTTTACTCGTGTTACAGATCTTATCAATAAGATGAGAGTCTGTGGAGAAGATATGCCCGATAGTAAAGTGGTGGATAAAATTCTTCGCACCATGCCGATGAAGTATGATCATGTGGTGACTACAATACTAGAATCCCACGATATGGATACCATGACGAAAGTAGAGTTCCAAGGAACCATGGAAAGCCACATCAGTATAATACTGGAGAAGTCAGAAAAATCAATCGAGGAAACCCTGAAAAGCCGAATGAATTTAAACAATGTTGCAGAATCAAGTCGTACACAAGAAAGACGAGGTCGTGGTTTTAATTTTCAAAGTAGAGGCAGAGGAAGTTTCAGATGTAGAGGTCATGGCAATTACAACCAAGGAAGTTATAATAATTTTACACCACCTAATCAAGGAAGAGGTGGAACGAATTTTAGGCCTATCAACCGAAGAAGAGGTCGAGGCAATTTTTATAAAAAAAAAAACCAATTTCAACTGCCTTCATTGTGGAAAGTATGGACACAAAGTAGCAGGTTGCATATTCAAAATAATGAATAATAATCAAGCAAACGTTACAAAAAATCAGCATCAAAATATTGATGATAATCCGAGTACTCAAACTTTATTTTTTACAAGTAATTCATCTGCTGAAGATGAAAATATATGGTATTTGGATAATGCCTGTAGTAATCATATGTCTGGTAGAAAGGAGTTATTTTCTTCACTAGATGATTCAGTTAAACTATTATTGAAATTTGGTAATAGTACAAAGATCCCTATTGAAGAAAAATGGCACATACCAATTAGATTGAATGATGGTTCTCTGAGTTATATTTCTAATGTTTTTCATGCTCCTAACTTATCGTGGATATTACACTGTATTTGACAATAATGGACGGTTCATAGATAAAGCAAAGATGACTTCAAACAGAATATTTGCGTTAAAAATTCAACATGTTAATCCCTCTTACATGAGTTCTGTGATACTTGATGATAACTGGTTGTGGTACATGCGATTTGGGTATTTTCATTTTTCTGGCCTAAACTACCTGACAAGAAAAGGACTTGTTTCTGGACTACCACGGGTTCATATTTCCAATTGTGTTTGTGAGATTTGTCAACTAAGAAAGAAACACAGAGATCCATTTCCTACAAAAAAAGTCATGGAGAGCTAGAAGATTACTTGAAATTGTGCATGCAGATATCTGTTCTGTAGAAATTTCAAGCAACGATGGTAGCAGGTTCTTTATCACTTTTATTGATGATTTTAGTAGATATACATGGGTATACTTTCTGAAGCAGAAATACAAAGCATGTGATACCTTCAAGACATTCAAGGCGTTTGTTGAAAAACAAAGTGGCTGTAAAATCAAAATTCTCAGAACAGATAGAGGAACAGAATATCTTGCGTGTTCAGATTACTTTAAGCAACACGGAATTCAACACAACCTAACAACTAGATATACTCCTCAACAAAATGGAGTTGCTGAAAGAAAAAATAGAACCATCATGGATATGGTCAGATGCATGCTAAAGTCAAAACAAATGCCTAAAGAGTCTTGGGCAGAAGCAGTCGCAACGGCAGTTCATATTTTAAACATATGTCTAATGAAGAGTGTTCGTGATAAAACTCCAGAGAAAGCTTGGAGTGGAAAGCGGCCTTCTATCCACCATTTCAGAGTCTTTGGGTGTATTGCTTATGCCCATGTACTAGATCAATTAAGGAAGAAGTTAGATGACAAAGGCGAGAATTGTACCTTTATCGGCTATAGCACAGACTCAAAAGCATACAAGCTGTATAATCCAAACTAAAAAAAAGTAATAATCAGCAGAGACATAACGTTTGACGAGAAAGCCATGTGGGACTGGAACACAAAGACAATTTCAAATACGTGTGATGAAGTAGAAGAAAGACAACCTGACACAACTGAACAACCAGAATTATTTAGAAGACCTCAAAGAGAGCAGAGACTACCTGCTAGATTAGCAGATTATGAAGTTGGTAATGACAATGATCTATCCGATGAAGAAATCATAAATTTTGTTCTATTTTCAAATTGTGAGCCGTTGAACTTTGAAGAAGCCTCTAAAGATAACAATTGGAAGAAAGCAATGGACGAGGAGATTCATGCCATTAAAAAGAATGACACATGGGAGCTGACAGATTTACCAGTATATAAGAAGCCGATTGGAGTAAAGTGGGTTTACAAAACTAAGTACAAACTCAGTGGTGAAGTTTATCGTTTCAAAGCAAGATTAGTTGCAAAGGGATACAAACAAAAATCAGTATCGACTACTTTGAAGTATTTGCTCATGTTGCTAGATTAGATACTATTCGTATGATTATTTCACTATCGGCCCAAAATAAGTGGAAGATACATCAAATGGACGTTAAGTCTGCATTTCTAAATGGCACTTTAGAAGAAGAAGTGTACGTTGAGCAACCTGCGGGATATGAAGTTCTTAAAGAAGAAGATAAAGTTTACAAGTTGAAGAAAGCTTTGTACTTAACTGCAACCAGACCAGATATTGTGTTTGGAGTTGGTTTGCGTAGTAGATTTATAGAGGAGTCTTGTACCAACCATTTGCAAGTGGCAAAAAGAATTCTTTGATATATCAAAGGTATTTTAAATGATGGAATAATCATGAAATAAACCTTGTTGGCTACACTGATAGTGATTGGACCGGAGATATAGAAACAAGAAAAAGTACTTCAGGATTTGTATTTCATCTTGGTTCTGGTGCAATTTCATGGTCGTCAAAGAAACAACCAGTAGTAGCACTCTCTACAGCAGAAGCAGAATATATAGCAGCAACAAGTTGTGCAACGCAAGTAGTTTGGCTAAGAAGAATTTTTGAGGAATTGAACGAGAAACAAAGTACTCCAACAACAATATTTTGCGATAACAAGTCAGCTGTTGCACTTTGCAAAAATTTAGTATTTCAGGAAGATCGATGCATATTGATATTCGATTTCACACAATAAAAGAGTTGGTGAATGAAAAAGAGTTGCAGATATATTTACAAAGCCGTTGAAGATCGAGTCATTTTACAAGTTAAAGAAGATGCTTGATTAATTCTGCAAGTTTGATTTAAGGGAGACAATATTGATTAAAAATTTTAAATCAACTTGCATAGATTAGAATCTTCATGAAACATGGTTAAAGAATTGAAAGAAATAAACTTTGAATTGAAAACAATAATCATCTATTTACCAGAAGATGTTGAAAATTTGAAGAATTACCAAAAATGTTCAAGAGAGGTATTTGATTATTAAAAGAATGATGACAAAGCATGCAAGCTCTACAAGCTTCATGATCATCACCAATGTAGTCTTAGTTGTTAAAAAAATAAATTATTATTTTATTAAGAAGTTTAGTCTATATAAAGCCATACATATTTTATGTATTATGTGTGTTCAAAAAAATGAAATGGATATGTTTTGAAATATTAGAAATTCTCTCTTTGTTATTATGAGTGTTGGTGAATTTAAAAGATTGAAAATATGGTAGTGTTATTTATGAGAGTGAGTGATCTTGGGGCCAATTAAGTATGGATATTATACTTACAATCATGAAAGCAGACAAATGAATGTCAATTGTTGCCAACATACATGTACACAAAAATTTTAATATCCGATTTAAGGAGGTGGAAGCATGAAATCATACTTGGATAAACTGCATTGCATATGTGCAGCCAAGTATTTGATATTTATACATAGAAAGCTTGAATAAAGAGATAACAGCAAAAAAAATCTATATATTTTTAACCATGAATAAAACCATAGATTTGGATTAAATTTGGTATTATAAGTAATCATGCTGAAAGTAATTAGCCTTCCTGCATAAAGAAAATAACACTATTTGAATCCGCAAGAGTATTTTGGTGGTGTGCGCACAAAATAAAAGAAAAAGAAAGAAGGTAAAATGAAAGAATCTATCATCTACCATTCATTTCAATAGAAATATTTACTTTTCTTTTGAGTAATATAAGCCCACAGACATACAAAATTCAATAAATTAATATGTAATCACATAGTATTAAGTGCAGATAGCCATAAACTAATATGTAATCACATGTATATACGGCGTACGTACCACTTATATTAACTTTTTTGTAACTATGGGCTGCATCAACATAGGCACCGGCAGCTTCATGTTTGCTATCCAACTACAGGCACCAGACAACATTGTCATTAAAAACTCAACACATGTACATCTCAACAAATCAAGCTCCAAAACTAAAATTAGAATGATGAAAAAAAGATAGAATTATTTACCTTGATATGGCAATTTGCCAACTTGACGTAAGTGGCTCCTGCTTTGTCCCCTGAAAATGTCACCATAACCAAACAACATTAGCATCAAAACATACTCAACCATTTTGATTTACAATTACATCCACCAAAATCAACAAAAGGAGCCATCATTGATCATACATTCATGCTATGCAATATTATCAAATAAATTATCACTAACCAAAAAAAGAAAAGAATATGAAGAAAAAGAAATTATCACTTTCAATCCAAAATTAAAAAAAATAAGTTGAAATCCTAAGAACATAAAACAAAAAGATGGAAATTAAATTCCATCACATGGTTAAACCACCTACATGCATACAAATACAGGTACTATTACTTTTAATTTGGCCACCAAATTGTACTCATATGATGAACTTATTTTGAGTACGCATATATACAATATTGTTGACAACTACTAAATTGATATTTTAAACTTAGTATTGAATTTATTTTGAGTACGTAATGTAAATTATTATTATTATTATTATTATTATTATTATTATTATTATTATTATTATTGTGAAGATGTTACATATATTAATTTGT
>NC_029791.2:8500745-8501775 GCF_000816755.2 Arachis ipaensis | reverse complement strand
GACAATCTTATAATAGTACCAATCCCAAATATTCTAACACTTCCATGCAAGCACAAACCAATAATTAACCTTGTACAACTAAGAACAAGAATATGCAAATTCCATGGTTCCTAAAATTGAATGCAATGAAGAAAAAAAAATCCAAACCAACCAGGGATATTGACAATCTTAAATCTTAATAATTCCATGCAAACACAAACCTATAATTAACCTCATGCAATAAGAACAAGAACATGCAAATATATCATGGTTTCTAAAATTGAATGCAACTAAGAAATAGAGAAAGAAAGAAATGAATTGAGATTAAATCGACATAACATACAAGATTTTGCGAGCTTGTAGCAATTAGCGGCTCTTTCAAATAGGTCTGCAGCATCGTCGAATTTGGAACCAAACAATCCCCAACCACCGAGCTTCTTCTCTGCTTTCTGCTCGTAATCCTGCCCTTTTTCCAAATTATCCCCCATTTCTATCGATTAGATTTTCTGAAATCGATTTTGATTGATTTTTATGTTAATTCATACATGAAGAAAATGAAAGGAGGCGTGTTATTACAGGTTGATACTATTCAGCACCAGATCAAAAAATTCAAAAATAAAAAACGATGCAACAGAAAACCAAGTTTGCTTCTTTTTTATTTTTTTGGTAATATGCTTTTTTTTTATTTGTCCCTTTCTCTCTTAAGCGAACAAGTGTCAAACGTTTTCTTCTTCTTTTTTAAGGAGGGCTTCCATTTTTGGGTTTTGGGATCTTATTGGGCTTTTTTATGTCCATTTTAATTGTCTGATCCAGTTAACTATAGGTCCTACGTTTTTGTTTCTCTATTCTCCCAATCACGCTTGCAGTTTATTGAAAAAAAGCATTGAGACTTTGGTTGAGTGGCTATATGCGTTCCCTTTTAATACGTATTTGGGTTCAAATTTTGGCAATAAGTAAAATTGAGAATTGTCTAATCGATTCGTCTGAAGTGTAAAATTTATCTTATAAAAATATCTAATAATATATTTTTATATCAACAAAGTTAGCTTTT
>NC_029791.2:8495885-8500671 GCF_000816755.2 Arachis ipaensis | reverse complement strand
AGTATTTTTTTAAATAATAAAAAATATTATTTTAATTTTTAATAATATTTTAAAGGTACAATTTTTTTTCTCGTTTTAAGCAAGTAGATGGGAAAACGTGATCTGATTTGGTTGATGGGAGATTTAAGTTTGAATGGACAAAGATATGAGGAATGACCAGATTCGATCTTAAAATACTGCCAAAGAATTCAAAGCTGGCCTAACAATGGACGGTGTGTCATGTCTGTTGGTGTTGCACTACTACTATCTTTCTTTCAGCTAGCTAGTTTCTACTTCCTCTTTCTTCCCATTTCTCACAACTTTTGTTTGCTGATCCACAAATTTATGTATCAAGGACTTCAACTTATATTTGTGTTTGTACTTTGTACTATGGAGGATCTACTTGTTAGTTACACAACAAGCAAGAGCAATACTCTGGTCAAAATGAGTTTAATACAAAATTCTGAAAATCGAATCGGTTAGTAAATCGAAAAAGTAGAGGTTTAAAAATTTAAAAATTCAATTGAAGTTTAATCGAAATTGAATTGAACATGAAAAATTAATAGTTATATATAAAATATAGGAAAAATTTTAAGTGTACCAGGAATATCGATGTTCCAATTATTTTAACAATTGATTTTAATTAATATATATTATATATATTTTTTATAATTCAGATCAACGGTTAAAATAACTGGAACACCGATATTTTCGATATACTTAAAACTCTTTCTAAAATATATATTTTTTCATAAAAATATTTTTATAGGATTATGTTACATGTACATTAAAATCAGTCACTAAAGTCAGCCACCAGTATAAAATATATGCTGGAATATAAATACATATTGAAAATAAATTAAACCACATATGTATTTATACATAAATATATTAGTGACTGATTTTAATAGCTGATTTTGATGTACAAATAATATTTTTCATTTTTATATATATATTTTATTATTTTAAATTGATTAACCGTTAAAACTACATGAATTTGATTGATTAATTTATTTTTTAATCGATTTTTTTTTTTAATTTTTTGAGCAGCTCATTACTAACTAATTTTTGTGTGAACTAAATCGATATAGTGATCATCTAACCAACTCGATTAAAATCATGTTTAATGTCAAAATCATGATTTAACGTCAACTATACAATGATGAGTTAAGAATAAATTTGACATGTTTAATCTTATGAATACGTCTAATCTTATAAATATTAAATTGATATATTTTTTGAGATTATTTTAATTATTAACCTTTTAAACTAAATGTCTTAAAGTTAATGTCCCTCTCCTCGACGACTCCCAGGAAGATTCTCAACAACATGGGTCCATTTCCGGGGCAGTCTTCAACATCTCAACCACCATGATCGGTGCTGGAATCATGTCGATTCCGGCAACCATCAAGGTTCTGGGCATACTCCCTGGCTTCATTCTTATTGTTTTTGTGGCGTTGGTAACCGATGTCACCGTGGAGTTTATGTTAAGGTACACCGCACATGGAAAATCTCTTACATATGCTTCCATGGTTGGTGAATCATTTGGCTCATTGGGCTCCCTTGCCGTCAAGATTTGTGTCATCACAACAAACCTTGGTGTTCTTATCATTTACTTCATTATTCTCGGTCAGTTCTTCTTTACTTTCTTTCTTAATTAATCATCATTCATCAACAATTTCTATTCAATTTTCTCCTCTTGTTCCTTTTTTCTATAGGCTAAATGTGGATTTTTCCAATTTTGTCTCTTTTTTATTTTTTATTTCCTATTTTAAGCAAATTTGGGATAACGGATAAGGAAAAGCTGGAATAGATTTTTATGATAAGTCTATAAAAATTAATTACTTGGTTGGCCTAATGGTTTGGTGAGATTAAGCTGCAATTAATACATATCAGAGATTGATAGATGGTATTAATTGCGGTATGGTATGAAACTATGAATGTTGCATTACTAAGTTTTTGGTAGATTGTATGTGGGGCCAAACTTGTTATGGGCCAATCTTGTTATAGTTCAGACTCAAGAGTACTATGTAATCAAAATTTCAGCTGCTGTACAAATATGCATTTATATTTAGTTCACTCTTACACTATATTTAGTAATAATCATAGGACAAAAGTATTAAAACAGTTACTGAAGTAAATATACAATAGAAAAAATTGGTAGAACTGTGTATGCATGTGTAATAGTCTAGTTCACCGGTTTAAAGATATTATCCATTTTGACGCTTTACGGAAATGTTTGGTAACAAAAAATAATTAGCCAAAGATGAACAGAAACCACTTAACTTATTAAAACACACTCAAAAAAGAGTATCTACATTTTTATAAGACATGCTGCATTTTCTTCTCTAGTTGATATAGGACTTTATAGATAGTATTAGAAAATCGATGTCCTAACAAAGTTTTGCCTTGAGTCCATTAGGGGTGAAATGTAGAATCCTACAATTGGATAAGGCATTGAAACATTCGGAAAATGTTTGATAACAAAAAAAATTAGTCAAAAACAGCTAAAACTTGCCTTATTTAACATTCATTAATTGTTGTTAAAATTAAGGAATGCTAACTAAGATAAATTTTGACTATTTTTTTGTCTCTCTAACATTACTATTGAAACATACGATGTAAATCCTTCTTCCTTCTGAATGTGTTTTGATAGATAGATTGAGTAATTTCTTTTCTATACTAAACAAAATCATAAGCCTCAATAAATAAAAGATTGAGTTGAGTGGGCATGGTTTTGTAGGAGACGTGCTATGTGGAAATGAATCGAAAGGCAGCACACATTTGGGCATCCTTCAAGAATGGTTTGGGATCCACTGGTGGACCTCGCGCGCTTTTGCTCTTCTTCTAGTTGCTCTTTTCATAATGCTCCCACTTGTTATGTTACGCCGTGTTGGTAAGTCATTTTTAATTCTTATTCAAATTGAAAAATGAAACAAGTTTGGTTGATTAACTAATTAAGCATATGATGATGTTTTGTGTTGATGTGGAAAAAGATTCATTGAGGTATAGTTCAGCAATATCAATCCTACTAGCATTGGTGTTTGTTGCAATATGCTCTTCCATGGCTTTTTATGCATTGTGGTGCGGCAAAACTCAGCCACTGAGGTTACTTCCTGATTTCTCTCAAGTCACTGTCCTTGATCTTTTCACCACTGTCCCTATCTTTGTCACTGGTTTTGGATTTCATGTCAATGGTTAGTAACTACTTTAATTTCATCATTAAATCATCCATTTTTTTTTTTACTTTTTTTCTCCAAGAAATTAAATCATCAAGTTTAAGAATATTGAATATATACAATTGTATGATATTTGGTGGTGCAGTTCATCCAATTAGAGCAGAGCTAGGAAAACCAGGGGACATGAATTTGGCAGTGAGGATATCATTGATGATATGTGTAGGCATATACTTTGCAATTGGCTTCTTTGGTTACCTATTGTTTGGAGACTCAATCATGGCAGATATGTTGGTCAACTTTGACCAAAACTCCAACACAAGTGGTGGTAGATTGCTCAATGACATAGTTAGGTTAAGCTATGCACTCCACCTTGCCCTTGTATTCCCCATCATGAATTATTCCTTGAGGGCCAACATTGATGAACTTATTGCATTCTCAAATCAATAATAATAATAATAATAATAATAATAATAATAATAATAATAATAATAATAATAGGCCTCCTCTTGCATTAGACACACCAAGATTTGTGTCATTAACTCTTGGATTGCTAGCATTCACATATTTGGTGGCAGTGGCAATTCCAAACATTTGGTATTTCTTTCAGTTCTTGGGCTCTACTACCATTGTTTGCCTCTCTTTCATTTTCCCTGCCTCAATCATTCTAAGGTATGTCATTTTCTAATATGAACAATGTTACATGGCCAGTAAATATTGCCAATAATAATTTGCACTCATATTTACATGGGTTTTGCACACAAGAAGCATATAGTTTACACTTTACACTTATATTTACTAGAATTTTTTACACATAAATCAATATAGTTTGCACTCACATTTTTCAAAATCTGCATACATAAATTAATAAAATGTATTTGTGCTGGTCAAAAATTAATAATTTAGTGTTTGTGCTGGTCAAAAATACTAAAAATTACTAGCTCCTAAGAGTTTTTCTTCTAATATATACTAATGTTTATGCTAATTATATGATATATATGAATTTTTCTCTCCTAATTTTGATGAAACAGGGATACGCATGGCATATCAAAGACAAAAGATCAAGTGATGGCAATAGTAGTGATAGTTTTGGCTGTAGGGACCAGTGGAATTGCTATATGGACCAACTTGTATGGTTGACCATCTTGACATTAATGAACTGTGTCTTTTTTCTTTTAGTTCCTTTTTTCTCTCTCTCATATTATGGATCTAAGAGGCAATCAACATGTATATAACTTCTTATTTTTGGGAATGGATCTTTTTAATTTTTTTTTAATAATTGAGGGAATAAAGTGTGATTTTTTATTATTAATTTTATAAGTGAGACTAAGAAAAAATATGAGAAAGTGAGCAATAAAAGATTTGAGATTACACTTTACTCCCTCAATTTTTTTTAACAATTGAGAAGATCTATTTCCCTTATTTTCTCCCTTTGGTCATTTGAGTGTTTTTCTTATATACGGTGATCAATATTTTTCCAATTTTTTTATAAAATTATTTGCATTTGTAAGTTCATTGTATGACTAAAAGTTTTAATAATTATTTTAGGTCTCATATGTTGTCTTTATTTTTTGCTGTTTTTTTTTTAGTTTATCTTATACTGAATAAATTTTTTATTTTGAATGTAATAA
>NC_029791.2:8493845-8495623 GCF_000816755.2 Arachis ipaensis | reverse complement strand
TTATAAATCTCTTGCTTTTGCTCTTTAATTACCAGATTTTTTTAGGAAAAACCGGAAAATATATTTAGTGTGTGAAATCTATATTTATGAGGTTAAGAATATAATATTTCTATTATGGGTTTTATAAATGGTAGAGAGCACTGACAGAGCTTGAACATAATTTTTGGGTGGGCAAAACATTTATACTAGATAAAGAATAATTGTTTAAATAATTTTAGTATAGATTTTACTTAAAATAATAAATTTCTCTATATAAAATATCAAATCATTTTTTGAAATCTCATTGCAAATAATTAAAATCAAACTTATTATTAAATTTGATTCTTTGAATTTTTGAAGGTTGTATCTCATTTTTTTTTCTAAATTATTGGAGTTGTAGAATTATTAACGGGAGTTAATTAACATTGTTGAATTTATATTTTCTCTTTTTAGTACCGTGTATTAGCCTTCTTTTTAAAAAAGCACTAATTCTTTAATTTTTTATTATTATAGTTGTAAAAAAATTGAAATATATAAAATATAAAATATTTAAAATTTTATAGTTCGAATGATAAATACTAAAAATTATAATAATTATTGAATATTCTTTGTTTAGTAAAAAAAATCAATAAAAAACTCATAAAGAATAAAATAATACTAAGTTAAGTAGATAAGAAAAAGCAGTAAATAGTAATATTACGTGATCAGTAAATATTATCATTTTAAGCATTAAACTTGGCCAAACAATAGTTTATACTCATATTTTCTCGTGTTTCCACTTAAGAAATATATAATTTGTACATATATTTATTATCAGAATTTGCACATATGAGTCAATATAATTTACACCCACATTTTTATTACACACATAAATTAATAAAATTTATTTATTAAAAATAATTTAGTATCTGTGTTGGCCAAATAATAGCCAAAATTACTAAAATCTGTCTGCCCTAGAATATCTGGAAAAAAAAAGTTTGCAAAATTAAGAATTTAAATTTTAAAAGGTCTTGTGATTTTGTGTTTATTTAATTGAGTGTTTTAATTAGTCAACATTTAAGAAGGTCAATTATTTAAGTCTATTTTAATATTAACTAATTAAACAAACAATATTACGTATAACAAAACTACCGCCGATGGTAGAGAGCAAGATATTGCATTATTGCTCTAGATAAAAACCACGCATTATTGAGTTTTGAACTTTTGAATTTCTTTTTGCTTTTTAATTTTAGTGGTGGTGGTAGCTACCTGCTTCCCATGTCACTATAACGTGCATGTTCAATACACTTTAATGGGGCCATTATTTCACTATTCTAATAATGCAAGCAAAGGCGTTTTCGATTAAATGAATTACTGGTATGCTAGATCGATCTGTGTGATGTAACTTGACATAAATAAGTGGGGAAGGGAGGTGTTTATAAAATGATAGACAGAAGGCACCAATGTGTTTTGGATTGAGGTTGATGTAAAGAATGAGAATTGTGGTTTTATTTTCATAGGTAAAATTGTTGTTACTTTTTTTTTTCTAAAGGTTTAGAATAGATACCATATATATGTTAGCATTATTACTAATGCAACAGTTAACATAAATAAAGATCAGAGTACAGTGCTGGAATCCTAGAAGGGGAATGAACTAGCTAGAGGTGGTGGGATGATTGTTGATGGGGACTAGGTGGAAAGGGATGTAGAAATTAATTATGTTATATAGATATTAAAAACTAGCCACTATATAAAATTGTGTTTAAAATCAATTTAGTTTAATCAAAAAGTTAGTTCACTTGTCCACATAAATAAATATC
>NC_029791.2:8490599-8493750 GCF_000816755.2 Arachis ipaensis | reverse complement strand
ATTTAATTTAGAACAAAAATAAAATAAAAAGAGTGCTAATATATAAAAGCAATACTACATTAATCAGCAAATATTATCATTTTTTGTTGATATTTGGTTAGTAATAATTTGCAATTTGTATTCATATTTTTCAAAAGGATAAAGTATTAAATTAGTTCCTTACGTTTGGGTAATCCTGATTTAGTCCTTTAAGGTTTAAAGTGTCCTAATTGAATCAAAAAAAATTTCATTTAACTTTAACATAGTCCCACCATAAGGTCAAAGTTAAATAATTAACGGAATGTCCTACATGACAGCAGTACAAGAACAAAATCGATAATTTAGAGAACAAGTACAAGCTCTAGATGCACAAAATCAACCATAAATGCATCAATACATTTATTTATTATTCTCCTTAGTTCTATAGAAAATATTTCATTTAAATTGTAAAAAAAATAATAAATAAATATATTATTGCATCCAGAGTTGACTTTGTGTCTCTAGAGCTTGTACTTATTTTCTATATCATCGATCTTATTCTTGTATTGCTGTCATATAGGACATTTCGTTAATTATTTAACTTTGACTTCACGTAGAATTACATTAAAGTTAAATAATTTTTTTTTTATTCAAATAAGACATAAACAGAAACGTTGAACGCCATCTTATAAGCCAATAGCCGAATAGTAAGAGGAAAACTGGAAAAGGGTATAACATTCACATCAACCACTTTTCCGTCCACATTCATTGCGCGTCCCCATTCACCATTCCAACCTGTCTCTCACACAATCGCATATTATACTAACCAAACAAAAAGCACCACGCAGAACCTCCTCATCGGAATTACAATCCTACCCCTCTCCCCCATAACGCCTTCACGTTTAGCACGTGCACATTCTGAGGGCATTATTGGTAATCCAAACACCCCAATCATTCATCTCACGTGCCTATAAAAACCAACACTGGTTTTGTACGTTAATAATAATAATTTCTGCAAAATAAAGCTGCTTCTGCTGCTTCCTTTCTTCTTCTCTCTTATTTCTCTTCCGGTGACATATTTTCCGTGAAAATGTCCCCGGTGGCCGGAGCACGCGTCCCACTCTTGCCAGCTACTAAGCTGGTGGCGCAAGAGGTGCCCCCGGCGACGGTATCCGGTGCCGTGTTCAACGTGGCCACGAGCGTAATTGGCGCGGGAATTATGTCAGTTCCGGCGACGATGAAGGTGCTAGGAGTAGTTCCGGCGTTCTTGATGATATTTGTAACGGCGATTCTGGCGGAGATATCGGTGGAGTTTCTGATGAGGTTCACGCATTCCGGGGAAACGACGACGTATGCCGGCGTGATGAGAGAGGCGTTTGGTTCGTTAGGAGCAGTTGCTGCACAAGTCGGTGTTATAATCACTAACCTTGGATGCTTAATTATGTACTTAATTATTATCGGTAAGCATGTTTCTTTATTTGTTTTGATTTTCTTTTCTCAAGTAATCAAATAAGCTTACTTAAATTAATTTCCTTATTAGTTGTTATGAATTCGAGGCGGAGAATATTTTAGCTAATTTAAGAAAAAAAAAATCTATAATTAGTGTGAGAATTTAGCTTCAGCAAAATTTTTTAGCTTTAGTTATTTTTTTAAAAAATACTATTTGTACACTAATTATTTTATGTATAAATATATGTTGTTTAATTCATTTTTGATATATTTTGTACTAATAACTAATTTTTGGTGAGTAATTTTAATATACATCTAATAACTTATTTTTTGTTTAAATTAAAAATATTGGGTTTTTGGTTTGTTTTATTTGAAATTATTGTCCGGGTTTAATAACGTTATTTTTGAGTGAACAGGTGATGTTGTTTCTGGGAAGCAAGGAGAAGGAGAAGTACACTTGGGAATCTTGCAGCAATGGTTTGGAATTCAATGGTGGAATTCTCGTGAATTTGCACTCCTTATTGTCTTGATTTTTGTTATGCTTCCCTTGGTCATGTTCCGTCGGGTAGGTAAATATCACAGTTGATAATGGTTAGATAATTTAATATATTTAAATAAATTATTTAACACAATAGATATTCACGTCTTAATACGTTTAAATTTATGAGACTTAGTATGGTGCATGTGCGCCATATGTGTAACATGCATGCTTATATTTTGGTTTCTTTTGGCAGAGTCGTTGAAATTCAGCTCTGCAATATCAACGTTTCTTGCTGTGGCATTTGTTGGAATATGTTCGGTTATGGCTATTATTGCTATTGTGCAAGGACACACACAAACGCCTAGATTGCTTCCTCAATTGGATCAAAATACTTCTTTCTTTGATCTCTTCACAGCTGTTCCTGTCATTGTCACAGCCTACACTTTCCATTTCAATGGTACTCATCTTTTCATTGAAAGATACTCTTGGCCATAACATTACTATTTTGCTAAGATTGATCCATGTTTTGCAGTACATCCAATTGGTTTTGAGCTTGAGAAGCCATCAGACATGACAAAAGCGGTTAGAATAGCATTGTTGCTGTGTGCCGGAATATACTTTGCAATAGGGCTATTTGGGTACCTGTTGTTTGGTGATTCAATAGAATCAGACATTCTCATAAACTTTGATCAGAATGCTACTGGTTCTGCTGTTAGTTCATTGCTTAACACTTTGGTCCGTTTGAGCTATGCTTTCCATGTGATGTTGGTGTTCCCTTTGCTCAACTTCTCATTGAGAGCCAACATTGATGAGTTCCTCTTCCCCAAGAAGCCTCTTCTTTCCACAGACAACAAGAGATTTCTTACCATTACTCTCGCTTTGTTGGTGTCTAGCTATGTTTTTGCTATAGCACTTCCAGATATTTGGTACTTCTTTCAATTTCTTGGATCAACTTCTGCTGTCTGCCTTGCCTTCATCTTCCCTGCTTCAATTGTTTTAAGGTACTTTATTACCTGCTCTAAGTGTTTTAAGTCAGAAATATAAATCAATCATATTATGTTTATAATCATTTATACAAAGAGAAACTCTTGGGGCATTAGTTTTTTCTTTTAATTTTAGCCATCATTTAATGGGACTGTTCAACAAATAAATTTTACTTATTGTAAAACAATATATATTATGAATGTTATATATATTTATATATAACAAATGTTATGATTATAATTACATATAAAAAATAAAATTGTATATAAAATATTTTAA
>NC_029791.2:8483854-8490530 GCF_000816755.2 Arachis ipaensis | reverse complement strand
ATATATAAATATATAATAATTAATTTGATATCTGAATTTTTATGTATATATAGTATTTTTTAATATAAATATATTGAATAAGCAATAAAACATACAAGAAAATGTTTATATTTTTCTTTTTTATTTAAAAATTAGATAACTTGGTTTAAAACAAAATGTATTATTTTTGTATCGGTCTTATTTTTCAAACATGTTTGTATTCTTAATATGTTGATCGAAAATATCTGCCAAAAAATAACCGTGACAGATTAGGGTTGTCTAACTTTTACAAACTAGGATTGTCTAATTTCTTTTTCCCTTTTTTTAACAATTACAGAGATGCTCCTGGTATAGCAACAAAGAGGGACAAAATGATAGCACTAATTATGGTTATAGTAGCTGCAGTAACAAGTGTGATTGCCATCTCCACCAACATATCCAATTATTTCGGTAGCAGTAGTTCATGAATTTAATTTTCTTCCCTCATTTGTAAAAATTAATTTTGATTAGAAAAGAGGTTGAGGTGGTGAGAGAATTATATTCTAGAATTGAGGTGCTTCTTGAGTTTGTTCTTGGATGGCATTTTTATTTGGTTGTACAAATTTCATATAGAGCCATCTATAATATATAATGGAAGAATGTAAATTATCAAGGAGACTAATATAATATGAGAGATGGAAGGTTCCAGTTGTTGTACCTTTTGATCTTTTGTTTTGTTGCAAATTTTGATTACAATATTATGCAATCCCCAAGTATAATATATATGTTCACATTCCCAATCAAAATCTAAAAGATGTGGAGTCTTATTAATTATAACATGTATTATTGTTTGACTCTTAATTAATAATTAATTAAACAGATCTTGCAGCCGTACCTCTATTGATATATCTTGTATTTTGTATTATTATCATTCTGTCCATAATTTCATGAATTATTTAATTTATAAAAATACTAGGTGTACAAGTTTTTTGATTAATCAAGTTAACATGTTAAAATTAAAAACCTTCTTACGTGTCATACTCGTTCTCTTTTTCTTCTTTAACGAACAACGAAATTACGTAGTGTTTATGAAGAAGGTTCACCTCGAATTCTTCTTCTTTCTTCTTTTTCTCTGCATCGTGCTCAACTCTTTCTTCTTCCTTTTCTTTCAATTTTTTTTCACATTGTGCTCGACACCTATTTCTCTTTCTCTGCATTTTGTTCAAAATTACGTAGTGCTTGTCTGAGTGAGTTCTTGTTAAAAACGTGAATCTTCGGTAATTATGAAAAATTGTAGTTTAGATGAACTAAATCAGTGTGAATCGGATATTTTTTCTATATCAAACATAATTGAGGAGGTACGAATAATTTTTTTTTGTATTGAATGATTTTATATTTAATGATTTTGGCAAATTAGTGTGAGTTACAAGGATATTAGCTTCTATGTTCGATATTTATGTTATTTGTATATATTTTTGTTCTTGATTTTGGTTATTTATGATGATCTTAGTTTTTGTTTGTTGAGTTGTTGTTTGAGAAATTGGTGTTCTATAATTTTAGTTTTTGTTCTATATATATGAATTTGTGTTCTATATTACTTAAAATATGTGCTATACATAAGTATTTGTATGCTGTGCCGAACCAAAACTTTTTTTTTATGTGATGATCACTGTGACTATTTTAGGATCAGTTTTTATATGCCTAAAATTGCAAATACATCAAAAGAAAAGAAAACTCTCACTAAGGTCATTTTCATAAGTCATTTTATATTTTTTGTTTATCTTATTTTTAATTCTCTAAATTTTTATCTTTTTTTAGGATTTGAATTTGATAGATCATGGATCAATAGTGGAGCAATATTCAATTCTTTATTATAGACAAAACATGATTATTCAATCAAATCGAATATAAATTTGTAAACAAAGAAAAATAAAGATATTTGTAATTTTGCTTTTTCATTATTTTAGTTAGAAATTATGATGGATTTTGATACATGTTAGAATAAAACAAAAAATGAGTCATTTGTGCTGACATAAATATTTTATGTGCCACGCTACACAATTTGTGTGCTAGGCATGACAATTTTGTGCTAGTATAACAGTTTTTGTGATCTTGACATTAAATAAAGAAAGTAAATTTATACAATGAGTTTTTGGCTTAGGATTCGATGGTTTCAGAACGTTTGGACCATTAAATGGTCCCATAATAAAACATGTTTTTTAAGTTTTTTTAATAACTGCTAAATAATTATTTTTTTAATTTTAATTACAAATTAACCCCATATATTTTATTTAATTATAAAAACTATTTTTTCTTTTATAAATTATTATTTTATGAAACAACTATTATGTTTATTAACAATAAAAAACAAAAACAATAACAAATTAGATCTTCCATTGATCGTAATAAAGCTTTTGGCCATTCCAATGGATTAAAAGTTTATATTTGATCCGTGACGTTTGTCTAGGACGGTGAAATCGCGTTTCCTTGAAAACTAATCGATTGGATTACCAAAACAATTGATTGAATTATAACTCAATAGATTGGATTACAGTTTATCACAAAACAATCGATTAAAAATTGCAAGGCAGCATGGTTTTTGCATAAATTAATCGATTAGTCATTGTATTTCAATCGATTGGACGATGAATAACACGTGAATTTTTTATAATTCAATCGATTGTTTATACGATTCCTATAAGCTTGGGGAACTTGCTAATGTTGGAATCACTTTACTTAAACGACAATCAACTCATTGGTGAGATTCCTGAATCAATCGGTAGCCTTTCTAGCCTTATAGTATGCAATGTCTCCAACAACAAGCTGGTAGGAACTGTTCCAGATACACCTGCATTTAGAAAGATGGATTTCTCAAATTTTGCCGGGAACAATGGGTTATGCCGATTAGGAACTTATCATTGTCATCCACCTGTATCTTCAACTCATTCAGCGAAAACGAGCTGGATCAGAGATGGTTCAACTAGGGAAAAGATAGTTAGCATTGTTTATGGTGTGGTCGGATTTGTTTCTCTTATTTTCATAGTAGTTATATGTTATGCCATGAGGTGCGTAGCCCTGCTTTTGTCTCGCTTGAAGGGCAAACTAGACCTCATGTCACTGATAACTATTATTTTCCGAAAGAAGGCTTTACATACCAGGATCTCTTGGAAGCCACCAGAAATTTTGCAGAATCAGCGGTTATAGGAAGAGGAGCTTGTGGCACTGTCTACAAGGCTATTATGAATGACAGCGAAATGATTGCAGTGAAAAAGCTGAATTCTCGAGGAGATGGAGCAAACGTTGACCGAAGCTTCCTTGCTGAGATTTCAACCCTTGGAAAAATCAGGCATAGGAACATTGTGAAGCTGCATGGATTGGGTAAAAAAAAAAAACAATCATTGAATTGTGAAACCTCAGGTTGTTTTGAAGCATTCAATCGATTGGAAGGTATAAACAATCGATTGAATTATAAAAAATTCACGTGTTATTCATCGTCCAATCGATTGAAATACTATGACCAATCGATTGATTTATGCAAAAACCATGCTGTCTTGCAATTTTTAATCGATTGTTTTGTGATAAACTGTAATCCAATCGATTAGTTTTTAAGAAAACACGATTTCACGGCCCTGCACGAACGTCACGGATCAAATATAAACTTTTAATCCATTGGAATGGCCAAAAGCTTTATTACGATCAATGGAAGATCTAATTCGTTATTGTTTTCGTTTTTTATTGTTAATAAACATAATAGTTGATTCATAAAATAATAATTTATAAAAGAAAAAATAGTTTTTATAATTAAATAAAATATATGGGATTAATTTATAATTAAAATTAAAAAAAGGACTATTTAGCAGTTATTAAAAGAACTTAAAAAACATGTTTTGTTATGGGACTATTTAATGGTTCAAACGTTTTGGGACCATCGAATCCTAAGCCATGAGTTTTTAACAAAATTTTCAAAAACTTTAGAATAAGCAAAAAATAAATATTTGTGTTGTTCACATTGAAACCATGAATCAATATTTTCAGCAGGCTCTATTCGTTGTTGATCCACTTGTGTCAAAGTTGCTTTTTCAGTTGACGAATGTGTAACAATCCCAAAATCGAAGGACAAATATGAGAAATCTCAATCTTTCTCCATTGCAATATTTTCAATCATCCACAACTCAGCAGTAATATCTGCTTGATTAGCTTTAGCCAAACTATACAAAAATAAAAGAATTTGGTTATACAGAAGAAATTTTGTTGCTCAACACATAAAATACAAAGTATAGCACAACAATTAGCTATTCTAGCACATAAAATTAGAAAACTCACCTCTCAGTAGCATCTGTTTGATCTTTAATTGCTAGCTCAACAGTTTTTTCCTCTTCCTCGCTCCTCAATGCGAAATGTTACATGTGAAAAGGGTGGATGTTGAGGAATATCTATAACTTGTTTTCTTTTACTAAAACATTGATTATATTAGTTTTAATCAATCTATATAAAAGTGTGTACGTAAGAGAACACGCAAGCACACAATATTTGGTTCTCAACACATAAAATACAAAGTACAGTACAACAATTAGCTATTCTAGCACACAAATAAAAAAAATCTCTCAGCAGCATCTGTCTAGTATTGAGAGATGTAGCAACAAAATGTACGCTCATTTGTGATCGCCAAGAACAGAGATGTGTTGCATTTCATGACTAAAACTATATAATAAAGCAAAGCATACAAAAAATAAAACACAACACACAAATAGTGGACCTCAGCACATAAATATTTAAACATAGCACACACACTATGAAACTCAGCACTGAAATACAGAATCAAAGCACATAAGGAAAAAGAAAAAGAAAGTAGTCCTGAAAAACAAAATGAGGAATGTAAACCCCATAAAATTAGCGAATAATTAATCAATAAATTAAAATATGAATTTATAATTTATAAAAAAATTAGAAATATGAATTTTATAATTTTAGGAGGTAGAAATAATTAAAATATAAATTTTAACACTAATTTTAAAAGTTTTGGCCTAAAATTAGGCCACAGACTAAACCGGTTAGACCGAGTCCAAGACCCAACATATATAAACTCAAATTAAGCAAATCATTCACTCAATCCCTTTCATTATGTGAATCACCCTGAACTTGAATGGGAGAGCACCAAACCCTAGCTTCCATTTTACTTCCATCTTCAAATCCTTGTAACTTTCAATCTGAAACTCCGATTGACGAGCCGTTTACGACCACACGTTCATCTCGGAGTCCTTTTTCTTTCTATCTAAACAAAGTGGTAAGAAACTTTGTGATTTGCACCCAGTTCTCTTTCCCCTTTCTGTTTTGCGTTTTTGTATGTGTATTGAGTGATTTTGACGATTTTGGTGGTTTAGGTGCAATCTAAGATTGGATAATTATTGGATTTTAGCCCAATCATCAAATGATAAGGTAAGAAAATTCTAAACACTTGTGGATTATTCAATTTTGTGTGTCCTAGTGCTAATTTAGTTAATTGTATGAATTAGATTGAATTTATGTTAAATTGGAGTTTGAATCAGTAAATTGGAGCTCTTGGAACAAATCCTTGGTGGCTGAAATTATTGGAGTTGATTGGGAATCTTGAAACTTGAATTTTAGTAGTGGAACTTGTGAGCTTACCTTGTGGGGTTGTCTTGGGTTATACGAGAAAATCAGTCAAGGTATGGTTTTAGTTTCTCGTATTTAAATAATGTCTTGTGAAAACTTAGGCTAGGTGACCTAGGATAAGTTGGATTATAAATTTTGGAGATTGATTGGTAGATTAGTTGACATGGTATGTTGAATTGAAAATGCATGATAGATTCAATGATTTTATGATATGAATATAGTTGATGTGGTAAGAGGATTAATGAATGATGACTTTGATGGTGGTAAATGAGAATGTTGGTTGTGGATATGTGAAGGTTAATGATTTTGATGTTATGATTGAAAATGTTGGAAGGAAGTGTATGCAAAATTGAGGTATCATTAATTATAGTAGGATGTGGAGATTATGGTGTTGTAGATGGTATGTTGTGGTGCTATTTATATGAGTGGAATGTTGGTATAGAGTTTGATTTTTGGTGAAAATAGAGGTTTATGAACTTTTGTGAAAATTAGATTTTTGGCCAAACTTCGGCGAGTTATAACTCGGCTTCTGGATCCCCAAATTCTTTCAAACTTATTTCATATAAAGATGGGGTCTGAGAAGTTTATGTCATTCGAAGAACGGATGAAAAATGTTTTAAAATGAGAAAATTATGCGCGTCGGAAGTTTGGTATATAAAACTAAAATTCTGCAGACTTAACTATTTTTGACCAACCTAGAATGCATGCGTACGCAAACCCCTCCATACGCGGCTGTGCGTTTCTGTTTGGCATGCATGTGCTGCGTACGCGGCATGGGCAAAAAAGAACCCTCACGTACGCGGAGATGTGGCTTCATATGCGGACGTTCAATTCTGTCCAGTGTACCTGCGTACGCGGACGAGGGAATGCGTACGCATGATGGAAAAAATTGCATTCCCGCGTACGCGTGACATGGTTCACGTACGCGGAGCCCTATTTTTTAGTAAATAAACTTTTGCATTTTAAAACCCAATTTTGAACCTCTATTTTCACTCTTTTAACCCTAGATCTCAGTAGTATGCCTAGTAATGAGATGAAACTAGGAAGATGTGGTAACTTGGAGATGAAGAAAGCTTGAGAAGTA
>NC_029791.2:8462137-8483826 GCF_000816755.2 Arachis ipaensis | reverse complement strand
ATATATATATATATAAACTGATTAAAGAAATGAATAAATATTTCATCTGAGCACTCTTTCTTGAAAGTGCGACCCCAAGAGATGGTGGAAGGTGAGGATCCCCTTCCTTGTTCCTCCTGGTATTGTAAAATCGCCCCCAGTGAGATGGTGGGAGGTTAGGATCCCCTCCTTTGTTCTTCCTAGGCATATGAGAACGTACCTCCTGGGTAGACGCAAGGTTGTGGTTTCGCCCCCACTTACTCCAGGTTGGTTAGTATAGAGGCTCCCTATAAGGTCCCATATCGGTTGGGGAGGAGAACGAAGCATGCCTTATAAGGGTGTCGATACCTCTACCTAGCATGATGCGTTTTGACGAGTGAGTGTGAGGGGCTTCGGCTATCATCCCTATCGTCAAAGGCAAAACCGTGAGGCCTTATGTGCCAAAGCGGACAATATCTTGATAGCGGGTGGTCTGAGCTGTTACACTCCTCGGATAGATGCAAGGGTGTGGTTCACCCCATTTGCTCCAGGTTATGATTATTATGTATAAAAGTGCAGATACATGATGTATATGTGATGTTATGGCCATAAGGAATGATTATGAATGAATATGAAAGTTTAAGTGGCTTATGCACTTATTTTATCTGAGATACGAGTTTTTCTGGGTAAAGTACCATGGTTTGCCACCACGTTTTCCAGGTTGAGACTCGATACTCTGTTGACCCTACGACGTAAGGGTGACTGGGCACTTATAAATTCCCAGAAAGGATACCCCCATTGAGCAATTTTATATATATGAGAAAAAGCTATGCATAGACTCTTGGATGCGCGTCGGAGGACAGTCCAGGGTTTAGCAGTCGGACTTGTCGGGTTTGCTTGATAACCAACAGATAAGACTCATCAGCCATAGGACAGGCATACATCATATGTATATTATTTGAATTGCTTGCTTGTGCATTAATTGGGAATGCCTAAGTGATTTTAATATGCTATTTGTTATACTTGCTATCTATTACTTGTATTCTACCTGTGTTTGTCATTGTCTATTTGTTTGTCAATGTGATTTTACCGGAGTTGGAGAAACGGAGGAAAGGCGGAGAGATTAAGGATTTTAGTTCGATTTTGGTTAAGTTAGAACCTTAGAGGACCACTTGTTTATGGTTTCTATTTTAGTTCTCTAAGTTTTATAATATCTAAGTGTCGGCGTTTTAGGATTTTCTCTGGCTTTTCCAAGACCTTATATCTTATGTACGTGGCACATTTACCATGCTGAGAACCCCCGATTCTCATTCCATACGGATATTTGTGTTTTTCAGATGCAGGTTGAGAGGTATCTCGTTAGGCGTCTGGAGTTCTCTGCAGCGAAGTGGGCTTTTGGGATTTCACTTTTGTTCTATTTTGTTGTATCTATATGTATAGACTCTCCTTATGTATATATGTTTTACTTTTGCACCTCCTAGAGATTTATGGAGAACTAGGGTGTCTTTTATGCATTTTGGGTTATGGATTTTCTATATGTATATATATGAATATTTCTCTGGCCAGCCTTAGCTTCGCAGGTTGAGTTGGAGCTTGTTTATTTTGTACCTTTGTTTTTCAGATGCACGTCGAGATGCACCTCGCTAGGCGTCTGGAGTTCTGCAGCGAAGTGGATTTTGAGACTTTACTTTGATGTATAGTTTATATGTATGATCATAGAACTCTCCTGATAACTTGTCTTATTTTTCACCTCTTATAGGTTTATGGAGAATTAGGATTTTTTATATATGTATTTTGGGTTTTGGGTTAAGTATATGTATGTAAATATTCTTCGGCCAGCCTTAACTTCGCAGGCTGAGTTAGGAGCTTGTTATTTTGTATTCTTGACCCTTTGTTCTTACTGTCTATATATATATGTTTATGAACTCTAGCTTTCTTCGTACGCAAGTTATGTTATTCCTTAACGTTGCACTTTTAATTTTGTGATTTTGCTTTACCTATTCTTCAAGACTCCTCGTATATTATATTCTTCCAATTATTATTCGTATATATATTTTATTTTAGAGGTCGTAATACCACACCACATCTGTTTTATGACTTAAGTGTAAAGTTCTGTGTGGTAGAGTGTTACAAGAAAGAATCAAATTTATTATACTTTAAATAGTCATCAGTTTCTTTTCTTCTTAAGGTTCGTTCGAGTTTTTGTGCTTTGATTTTAAAAGATTTTAAAATTTGAAGATAAAGATGAAACGGTTTTGAAATGAGAGTAGAAAAAAGGGTTTTGAAATGAGAGTGGAAGAAGAACAAAATGCGCGTACTTTAAATTAGCGTTAATGTGTAATGCATGGGCACGAGTTTTTTTTTTAGTGTTTTTAGTTGTTGCTGGATCAACTAATTGAGTTTGGTTATCAACAAATTTTGTACATGTAGCAGTACTGTTTAATTTATTCGTCTTTTGTCCTTTCTTAAATTTTCTTTGAGAAGATTGCTCAAATCCTCAAATAAAATCTATTTAGATCACTAATCGATTTAGTCTAAAATAGTAAAATGAACACAACTTGATATCATGTGTGGCGCTGGTTAGCCCATGTATCCATTTCACTATAATTATATGCATCATATTCAACATTATAATAATATTAATAGTGATGCTGGATGCGGCTAGTTTTGCTTGCCGTTGGATTTGACTTTCACAGTTTTCCAGCACCTCCATGCACTATCATATTCATATTTTTAATATTGATTGAGGACAAAAATAAAAAATTAATGTTAAGAGTTCAACATGATTTAATTATATTTATTCTGAATATAAAAATATCAAAATTCAATAAAATATAGAGAAATTAGAAATAATCATCTTTATAATATCATTGTCTGTCTCATTGTATAATTAAGAAAAGAAAAATCTTAGGAACCAATCATTTTTAGCTAATAAAATAGTCAATAATTTACAATAAAAAAATTTAATGTTAACAATTGAACTTGAAGCAAAAACAGATTGCACGAAGATTAATTCATGCATTGATACAGAAATTATACCCAAAAAAAAATAGAATAGAATTTCATTCATTGAGTTAGAATATTGTTCACTCTCTTGAACTGAAATACAACATTATTTATACACAGAGAATATAAGTAGTACTAGTACAGTAGGTACCAATTCAGGGAAATAAAGACAAAAAAAAAGAACATAATTGAGGATTAGTTTAATTTTATAACTAACTTTTTATTTTATACTCATTCATAGCCTCTTTTAAACTTAACAGTGGGTTGAAGAACCACTTTAAATTTGTCTCTGAACTTGTGGAATAGAGGTGCTGAAAGTGGTTTAGTGAAAACGCCCCCAATTATTTGATCTACGAAGGGTATATGAAGAACATAAGACTTTTTTTTATTCACTATTTTTCTGAGGCAGTTCAGGTCAATCTCCATATAGTTGCACCTCGTACGGAGTATTGGATTGGCATCCAATAAACACGCGCTTTGATTATCACAGTATATTATTGGTGCAACTAGTTGCTGAACTCTAAGTTCCTTTAAGAGTTGCTGAATGGATATCAATTCGAACTAAGCTGCTGCAATACTCCTGTATTCTGCTTCAGTACTACTGCGGCTAACCTTGGCTTGTTTATTGCTTCTCCATGATACAAGATTGCTTCCTAAGTATACACAATAGCCAGTGATCGGTTTCCTATCTTCCAAATCCCCTGCCCAATCTGAATCTGTAAAAGCAAATAATCTAAAATTGGTACATTTCTGAAATCGAATGCCTATCGATACTGTACCTGTCACATATCTTAGGATTCGTTTCACAGCCTTCCAATGCTCAATTGTAGGTGAATGCATGTAGTGAGATACTTTGTTGACTGAGAAGCAAGGCCTGTTCTAAAAATAGTCAAGTATTGCAGGGATCCTACAATTTCTCTATACTGGGTTGGATTTTGAAAATGATCAGCACCACTGGATGTGAGCTTAAGGATAGAAACCATTGGGGTCGGGATCGAATTTGCAGCTTCCATCTTCGCCTTTTGGAGTAGGCCTCTAGCATACCGTTGTTGAGAGACTATAATAGAACCATCTATAGCCTGAGAACGGCTTAAAGGTGTACTTACATTCTCTTGAGGAGTTTTCGAACTAGAGCCCTCTATACGCCTGAGTGGCTGTCTCTGACGGGCCTGTTCTTCCCTATGAGCCAACTCATTCTTCATCCTTTCTTTTTCAAAGATTGTCGCTGCTTCAGCATCAAAAACAGCATTGCACCGCGGACACAGAGATACGTCCCGATCTTTGATCTTCTGTTGAACTAAGAAGTCCAGCAAACCGTCCCCTGTTCTAGGGTATACCGATCTGACCTGTGACTCAAAATCATCGAGAGCCACATCAAAATCGTAGGACATGCCTACCGTGTTCACTCCAAAGCAAGGTTCAACATAACTGGCATCAACTTCGAAAGGATCTACATCAACCTTCATTTCTTTCTTGCCATCATCGAATTTCAACCGTCCCTCCATTATTGCCTCTTGAATTAAGTCCCTGAAATGGACACAACTATTAGTCGAATGACTTATTGCTTGATGAAACTTACAATAAGGCTTTCCTTTTAAATCTTTCACAGAAAGCAAAGTTCTACCCTCATGTAAAATTAACTGTTTATCTTTAAGCAACACATCAAAAATCTGATCAAATTTTGAAATATCAAAACTATATTTTTTCCCACTTTTTAGTTTTGAATCATTCGACTTTTCATTATTTGGCAATTTCTTCAACAAAGAACAAACATAAGGAGGGCCTTTCTTAAGTTCGGCCAAATCGATTTCTGTTTCGAAATCGAATTCTTCTTCTGAAGACTCCATTGTTACATAGGCAACTTTTTTCTTTCGAGTAAAAGGTTTACTCTTTGATCTTTGTTCACTCCTGTATTTCTCTTTTTCTCTTTTCATAAGTTCGGTCTGTCGAACCTTTTCAGCCAGATGGGCCAAATCGGGAATATGCACATTAAGCAATTTTCTACGCATATAAAATCCCAATCCCATAATTGCTATTTTTACTATCTCATTCTCAGGTAATGACACATAGCATCTACTTCTAGTGTTTTTGAAACGTATCAAATAATCATCAATGGTCTAACTCCATGTTGTAATCAAATTTGATCTAAGATTCGAAAACCAAGTAAATGTATTCTTTGTCAATGATGAAGGAAAAAATTTTATTTTTAAATTTTCATCATTAGCTAGATTCCCGATTTCGACCAAATAACGAGTAACATGTTCAGTAGTCGATTCTCCAACTTCACCAGCAAATTTTGTGGTTATTTTTGGGATTTTCACCCCTCTTGGCACTTCAGCCATTTGAACCACTTGGGAAAAAGCGGATACGAAATATGGTTGATTCATAAAACCAACATTTAGCCCAACCCGATTTAACACTTCTTCTATAATTCTAGTAACTTGATAGCGATCACCATGCAATCCGGCTAGATAATCATCAGCATTTTAACCTCAAGGAACCACGTGAGGATTTTCTCGATTCGGAATATGGTTTTTATTTTGAAAAATATTTTCCATTCCTTCGTTATTTCCCCTGGCATTATGCCTCTCACCTTCATCATAATCAACAATTCGAGCAATTCTTTCAACTTGTCTAGCAAGACGCTCAAATCTTGATTCATGATCAGCCATCATGGGATTCAAAATTGTAGTCATTTACTGAGTCAATAAATTAACCAAGTCATGGTGACACTCCTCCACTTGTTGCCGATATACTGCCATCGAATTCGCAGCATTGGAAGTGGAGCCCACATGATAATCACGAGAATACTCAGAATGTTGTGGATTTTCAACATTATTTGCTCTATTTACATTCCCAAAACGGACAGGCAGCATAAAACCACCCACCGGTGGAGTGTAACCAAGAACAAGACCATAAGGGGGCCAACCAGCAGTTAATGGAGGTTGATATGGTGGCACAAGACCACGTGGACGAGTATTACGTCCAACATTTCCAGTTTGAATAGTCGTAACGACTATACTTTCAGTTCCAATTGCACGTTCCGAACGTGAAGACACATTGGCTTGTTGCATGGAAATCGGTATGCTATCATTGGTGGATGACCCACCATTCACATTTGATAATTCATTAGCCATGTGAATAATCTTCCCACTTCGTAATCGCATACACCAACAATTACTGAAAAAGGATTTATTTGACACACTTCGATTTAAAACTGTCCCATTGGGCGTGCCAATTTGTTTTGTTGATTTTTAGCAAATCGATGGTGGTTCGATATCTAATGATCTGGGAGCGAAACCTACTCCTCTGTGCAAGTACCAATTTTCTAGAAGTGCATCAAAAGCGTCTTTGATTAGACCAAATTTGAAAATAAAAATATACTAAATTTGTAAATTAATAATTAAGACTTAAAAATTGAAGTTTCGAAAAACAAATAGATAACAAATAGAAAGGTTTGCAGTGAAATTAAAGGAAAACAACAAAATGCCTTCGATTCGATCCAAAGACTTCAACATAAAAGACTTAAAGGCGGAAGGATAAATTGATTAAAGAAAGTAAAGAACACTTGATAAGTAAAATTAATTGAAATGCTAAGCTTACAGGAAAAATGAAATGAAAGAAAGAAGAAGATGGAAGGAACCCTACAGAAAATGTAACTCGATTGCAAACTCAGGGATTCGCTGGGACGTGAGAGTGCCAGAGTCTCTTTTCTGAGTAAAAGTTCCAACCCTTATTCACTAAGATTTCCTAGTATTTATAGGCTAATCTTACATAACTACTCATTAATTTACAATTAATTATAATTAAGGGTAAAGTATTAAATTAGTCCCCTATGTTTGGGCGTATTTCTGTTTTGGTCCTTAAGGTTTAAAGTGTTCTATTTGAATCCAAAAAAGTTTCATTTAGCATCAATTTAGTCCACAATGATGTCAAAGTTAAATAATTAACGGAATGTCCTACATAATAACAGCACAAGAACAAAATCGATAATCTAGAGAACAGGTACAAGTTCTAGAGGCACAAAATCAACCGTGGATGTATTAATACATTTATTTATTATTTTTTTATAATATAAATAAAATATTTTCTATAGAACTAAAGAAAATAATAAATAAATGTATTGATGTATCAACGGTTGATTTTGTGCTTCTAGAGCTTGTACTTGTTCTCCAGATTATCGATTTTGTTCTTATACTATTGTTATATAGGACATTTCGTTAATTATTTAATTTTGACCTCACTGTGGGACTAAATTGATGGTAAATGAAACTTTTTTGGATTCAAATAGAACACTTTAAACCTTAAGGACCAAAATAGAAATACGCCCAAACATAGAGGACCAAGTTAATACTTTACCCTATAATTAAATATGGCATTTCAAATTTTGAAGCGCAGTCTCTCTTGGTAACCGTTCCCGCCTCATGATTGTAGATATTCTTCATGATCTCCTCGTGCAATAAAAGCCATTAACTTCCCACTTTCACAACTAATCGACCAGCTCTTTTGAAGGCCTTACTCAATTCTTCGAATCGAATCTCCTACTCGATTTGGCTTACTCGATCAACAAAACAATCGAAATCCACATCAGCACCAATTACCTCCAACTTCAGACTTACAAGCGTACCTTCTCGAGAAACCATACTCAACTCATTTCGATTCAACTCACTGTTATCGAAAATAATTTTTTTATCAACATATTGTTTAAGAAATTTTTGGTGTTTTTGTACTGATAAGTTCTGCATAATTCAAAACTCTTCCTCTTCCTCCTCCTCATCTTCTGTTGCTTCTTCTTTTTTTCATCATCATCACCATCTTCTTCTTCTTCTTCTTCTTCTTCTTCTTCTTCTTCTTCTTCTTCTTCTTCTTCTTCTTCTTCTTCTTCTTCTTCTTTTCTTATTCATCTTTTCCTTCTTATTTTACCTTCTCAAGTTTCTTCTTGTTTTACTCTCTTAACAAGAATAAAAACAAAAAAAAATCAAACAAAAAAGAAGAAAAAATACATAATGCTACAAAATTACTTGGAGGAGGATAAACTTACATTCATTCAACTAAAAGAAAGAAAGAAGAAAAAAATAAGAAGAAAAAAGTTGTAGCATTAAAGGAAATATTTTTTTGTATTTGTAACAAATTTCAGTGTAAAACTAAGATATTTATGTGTATTGTTTAAGAATTTTCGGTGTTTTTGTACTGATAAGTTCTGCATAATTCAAAACTCTTCCTCTTCCTCCTCCTCCTGCTCATCTTCTGCTGCTGCTTCTTTTTTTTTTATCATCACCATCTTCTTCTTCTTATTATTTTTATTCATCTTTTTCTTCTTGTTTTACCTTCTCAAGTTTCTTCTTGTTTTACTCTCTTAAAAAGAATAAAAACAAAAAAATCAAACAAAGAAGAAGAATAAACACATAATGCTACAAAATTATTTGGAAGAGTATGAACTTACATTCATTCAACTAAAAGAAAGAAAAAAATAAGGAAAAAAAGAAGAAGAAAAAATACAGCATTAAAAGAAATATTTTTGTGTATTTGCAGCAAATTTCGGTGTAAAACTAAGATATTTATGTGTTTTATTTAAGAATTTTTGGTGTTTTTGTATTGATAAGTTCTGCATCATTTAAAACACCTCCTCATCTTCTGCTGCTTTTTCTTCTTCTTCTTATTTCATTTTCTCATAATTCTTTTCAAATTTAGTTTCGAAACTTCCTTCACTTTCTGCGACAATTTTGAGATATTTTTTTTAGAGATTTTGATCCTTGTTTGAATTTTGAGTATTGCGATTTTGATTGGGGGAGAAAAATTGTTTGTCATTCGCGCTATTCAAGAGTTGGGAAAGTACGTATTTACACGCAATCTAAACTGAGAATTATTTTTGTTGAATTTGCAAAAACTTGTATAGTTGTATATCAAAAAACTTATATGTGTAGCAGACTTGTATTAAAAAAAATGCATCCCTTATTTATTTATGTACCCGATAGTCAACTAACAACTAAGCAAATAAAATACATATTTAATAATTCAATTATTTCATCTCATTTCATTAGTACAACCATAATAAAACACTAACATGAGATTATCAAAATAATAAATAGTTCATAAATGTGAAGTTGTTGTGATCAAGGTAGACAGAATCGCCAACTAACTTGCTAAATCGAACGATTTTGCAACTCTGACTCTTCTTTCCGTTCCGATTCTAGTCTTCATCTTGGACGACAACCATTCGTGCAGAATCGCCGAGTAAAGACACAGATTCGGTAGAATTGCGGTTCTGCCGTCGTGCAACGTCTAGCGAAGCAAGCTGAGGAAAGAGTATGGTTTCTTAGCCAATTAGTGGTGAAGAGGGATGAAATTCTAGGTATTGCGCCGTTTTTGCCCCTCTTTGGTTCTCTAAATCTGAGTTGTGGGTCTTTTTGGATTCTCTCTTAATCTCTCCTCTCTCAACGAAGCTTGTTGCTCGTTGCCATTGACGCTGCTCCAATGAGCGCCTCTTTCTCTTTGGTTCCACTAAGCCTTGCCGGTTCCTGATGTGCTGGTGCTACCATCTAGTTGTTCTATTTCTATTTTTACTTTTCTCAACTATGCGTGCCTCTAGATTTTTCTTGTGTTACTGTTCTTATGTTGTAAAAATCTATTATAGTAAATTTTTATTTTGTTGATATATTTATATTTATTTTCACTTACTATTTAATAAAGCATATTACACATACTTGTTAAATTTTTTTTATAAATATTTTAAATTTACGAGTTATATTTACGTTTCGTATTACAATTCTATGAATTACGATTCTACACTAATCTTTCGAGTCGAGATAAAAACTACGAATTTACTACCTTGATCGTGATTAATAGATAGTGACAATAAAAAAGGATTTGTATAGCATAGCTGCTGTCGAGATTGCTCTCTTTTCTAACTCTCGTCTCCCTTTTGTACACTTTTTACAGGTGCGTAAGATGTATCGAAAAAACCTAAAATTAATCATAAGATATAAGCAACTCAATCTATTATTTAGATTATTTTTCTATTCGTTTAATATTGATGATAATTAATTATATTTAAGAGTACATAAGAAATACATAAAGAGTACATAAAATTAACCACAAAATATTTAAAATTAAAAATAATCTAGATAACAAAATAAAAAACAACTAAATCAAAAACTAACATATTTTCGATAAAAGAGAATGATTATTATTATTATTATTATTATCATTATACCTCTTGTCTTTCCCTTATAGATTCTGTATTCGTGCCAAGCCTTGAGCTCATATTTAAAACCAAGCCGCGATAAATGTGCCATCCGCGATAAAAGTTTTACACTCCTTTCTCCTACATGCTCAGATTTACCTTTGCTTCGCATGCAGCAACTAATGCATGTTACATGCAAGAAACTGAAAGCCACATAAAATTAAAACAGACAATTAGTTACATGATTGTTCTATCTTAAACTTAATCAAACTTTTTTTTAATTCTTATGGTCACTGTTTCTGTTTAATCAAATCCAGGACGAAATAAATTATAATGCATGGATTATAATAAAATAAAGTAGTATCAAATGAGCATCAATGTTAAACTATAATTAATTTTTTGTTGTTAATTTTATGTACTCTTTATGTACTCTAACTATAATTAATTACTATCAATATTAAACTAATAAAAAAATAATCTAAATAACAAGTTTACCCTATCTCTTCTTTCGGTATTTTGTTTTGGACATCTACATCTTATCATATGAAATTTTGAATCAAGGTCAAAAATGGATTGGCATAATAAAGAGTTTTAAACCATATAATAAAACAGAAATTGAACTTGCAAGAAACCAAAAACCTAATTAATCAAGGAAGGAATCAAAGCAGATGAATTCCTCCTCATATAGTTGAATAAGTTTATACCATATAGATATTTGTTAAACCTTAAATTAATCATCATTTGTCTCAAAGGTTTTGAAAACCGGATTCATCATCGAACTGGTCTAATTACTAATTTACTATTTTATTAGTTTATTAGTTTAACCGAAATTTAACTAGAAAAATTATTTTATAATAAAATAATAAATAAATTATAAATAAACACTTATTATTGTTATCTATAGTACAAAAAAATATATTTTTGGTATTTATAATAGGTGGATACTCCTATAATGACATCTTTACATGAAGATAATATTATGGGCCATTAGATGAGTTGATATGCTTACTAAATATATTTGATTAATCATCTAAGGGTTTATAATGTCATCTTCATATAAAGATGCATCATGTGAGTATTTCTTCTATAATATCTATTTATCAAACGAGCATCAATGATTCCAGTGAGTAGATTCTAAAAGCCTATGATTAAGAAAATGACTTTGACTGACAGGGTATAGTCTAATATACCAATCAAAGAAATATGGACTAAATTAAAGGTCTATCAGAAACAGGAATAAACATCTTATCAAAGAAATATATATTCCATTTTTAGCTTTGCCGTTGAGAATAACTTGTCGAGAATCTTGGTCATGGACAATACAATTATAAGACCAGAATTCAAAATAAACCTGATTGTCTAAAGCAAATTGAAAGACACTTAATAAATTTTGTGTAATATGAGAAACATGAAGTAATTTGTTCAAAAGAAACATGGTTTTTCTATTTTTGTCACAAAGAATAGATTGTCCATAAGTAAGAATTTCCATACCTTGGCCATTACCTACAAATAATTGATCTGAATCTGGAGTTGAAGAAGTTGAATGCAATAAATTGAAGGAATCTGGTGTCACATGGTGGCTTGCTCCCGAATCTAGATACCATACCGATTCTGGATTGAGATTAGGGTTGGAGAAGTAGGCGCGGGATTGATGAAATTGAGATGATGGAGGCGGTGGTTGAGTGTTAGAGTAAGGATACACAGGCTGTGGTGAAGGGGAACTAGTGCCATAGGCTTGAAAATTAGGGTCAAGTCTATGAAAACAGGTTTGAACCACATGACCCAGGCAACCACAAAGCTGGCATTGAGGTCGATTGCCTTGATTAGAAGAACGACCTCCTCTGCCAAACCTGTCGCCTCTTCTGCGTCGAGACCAGGAGCCCCTATCCGATGGAAAGGTAAGCTGGGATTGTGTTTGTGTTAGGTTAGCCATGGGGATGCCACCGTGGGGTTTTTTTTGTATCTTTCCAACATGTCATCATAGGCTTTGAGAAAGGATTCAATTTCAGGAACTTTATAGGTGGATAGTTTTGACAGTACAGAGGTGTTGAACACTGTATACTCCTCGGACAAACCATCAAGAATTGTTGAGATATGATCGTCTTGTTAAATCTGATATCCAATCAATTGCAGAGAACCAACCAAGTCTTGGATTTGGGAAAGATAATCTTGGATGGAGCTAGTTTTTCTTACACATTTCAATTGAGCTTTCAAGCTTTGAATTCTGGTAGCTGACGTTTCAAAAATAGTCATTGAGTGTATTCTAAATCTCATGAAATTGATGACAATGAAAAATCTTGTTTTTGAATGGTTTGGTAACGGATGCAAGGATCCAGGTTGATAGAGTGAGATCATCAAGTCTCCATTATTTGAAGGCTTCAGTTTCAGTTTTTGTCTTCTTGGCAGCATCTTCTTCATATTGTTGTGAAATTTTTGCTTAGTAAAGGTGATCTTTAGGACTTAAGCTCTGAATTGTAAGCAACACCTGATATCTCTACGTATTGTAATTGTTGTTGTCCAGCTTATTAAAAACTGAAGAGAGATGGATTTCTTTGTGGATGATTCGGACAGGGTGATTGATATGATTGAATCCAAGAAAGGGGAAAAAATTTTCACGAAAGGAATGATAGACAAGGGAGAAGAAAGAGGAAAGAAAAGGAAGAGAACAATTAAAGAAAAGAGAAAAAGAAAGGTGGGATCTTCAAGCTCTGGATATCTTGTTAACAACTGAACTTGAAGCAAGAACAGATTACATGAAGATTAGTTCATGCCTTGATGCAGAAACTATACCTAGAGAGAAAATGGAACAGAACTTCATTCATTAAGTTAGAATATTGTTCACACTCTCGGATTGAAATACAACACCATTTATATACAGAGGATATAAGTACTATTAGTGCAGTAGGTACTAATTCAAAAAAATAGAAACAGAAAAAAAAAACAGAATTGAAGGTTAGTTTAATTTTATAACTAACTTTCTATTTTATACTCACTCATATTCAAAGTTAGAAATAATAAAAATATCTAAAATTCAAATAAAAAATTTAGAATTTAGTGGTTATAATTTTGGATTCAGAATTTCACATCCAGGGTTTGGTATTTATGGTTTAGTGTTTAAAAGTTAGAGTTTATTATTTAAGGTTTAGGGTTTAATGTTTAGAATTTAAGATTTAATGTTTAGAATTTAGAACTTAAAATTTAAAATTTAGAGTTTAAAATTTAGGATTTGAATTTTAGAATTTAGAGTAACCGGTGATGGATGGTGGTTGGCGGTGGCTGGAGATGATTGCCGACAATGACTAGAGGTTGCCGGAGCCCGGAGGATCATTGATGGCGACCAGAGTGGTTGCCGGAAGGTCAGCAACCGATGGTAGTCTGCAGCGATGATTGATTGGTGATAGAATATAGAAGTATATAAAATACCATTTGAAACTTGTTTGGAAAAGAGAATAAAACTAGCTACCAATAATAAATTAAAACAAATGACGAAGCAAGTGAAAAACAAGATGCTTTTATATGATGTTGAGTTACAACTTACATGTATGATGTATATATCTGGCTAATATAAATGTACATAAGAATTTATATTTTATTTTGTGCACCCAATGTGTATTATTATTTGTGCATAATAAAATAATAATAACTCATATTTATTGAGTTAATTTTTAAAATTGAGTTAAACCCATTTAAATTTTTATAAATAAATTAGCTAAGACAATCTTATATTATTAAAATGAATGAATAAGAAAAGTCCTTAAATTATTTATTTTTTCCTCTTATTTAAGAACAAATCTCATATTTGTCATTGACACTTAAAAACAAGGTTATTCCTGTTGTGATAAGAATATGAGGTGAATGACTATTTTTCATAAGATTTAATTTATCAAGGGTGATTATATTTAATTATGTTTGAACATAAATTTTTTTTGTATTTATAAATAGATTATTATATCTTCCTTATTTATTTTACAACATGTTATCAACACGAGACTCTGATCAAATTTTAGAAAGACTCCAGGTAAAAAATTGTTATTATGTCAAAATTCTCTCATCTTGAATTTAATGTTCTTGATATATCTAGAAACAACTATTTATCATGGATACTAGATGCTAAAATCCATCTTGATTCAATGGATCTTGGAGATACTATTAAGGCTGAAAATAATGTATCCCAGAAGGATAAAGCTAAAGCCATGATTTTTCTTCGTTGTCATCTTGACGAAGGATTGAAAAATGAATATCTCATATTAAAAGATCCTGCAGATCTGTGGAAAGACCTTGAAGAAAGGTACAATCATCAAAAGACGGTGATACTTCTTCAAGCCCGATATGAATGGACGCACTTGCGTCTACAGGATTTTAAATCCATAAATGAATATAATTCAGCAATATTTCGAATTACCTCACGAATGAAATTATGTGGGGAAAAGATATTTGATAATGATATGTTAGAAAAAATTTTCTCGACCTTCCATGCCTCGAATGTGCTCTTGCAGCAGCAGTATCGAGAAAAATGATTTAAAAAGTATTCTGAGTTAATTTCTTACCTTCTTGTTGTTGAACGCAACAATGAATTACTTTTAAGGAATCATGAAGCGCGCCCAACTGACGCCGCCTTATTTTCTAAAGTAAATGTGGCAAATTATAATCTCAGAAGAGGTAAATGGCAAGGTTTTGGTAACAAGAAAAATGAAAGGAAGAAAAATTATATTCACAAGAAAGGATCTCACCAAAAGTGGGATAAAGAAAGAAATAATAGGCAAAATAAATCAATTGAGGATAAATGTTTTCATTATGGTGGAAAGGGACATTGGTCACGTACTTGTCGTACCCCAAGGCACCTAGTAGATCTTTATCAAGCATCTTTGAAAAAGGATGATAAAGAAAAGAAAACAAATTTTGTTTCAAATGATGCTGAAAATTACACCACTCATTATGATGTATCTGATTTCTTTGAGAATCTTGAAGAAAATATTGGTCATTTGATCAATGATGGAATAGTTTAATATGTGAGATTGTTAAGTATTCATGTAAATAAATAAGGTAAAGAACTTCTTGTTAAGTTTTATTTTCTATGCATTTGAATTTCAAATACGATGAATATAAATAATGTTTATGAATTTTAAAATTACTGAAAGTGTCAAGATAATAACAATAAAATTTTTTAGTATATACTATATTTTTTAGAAAAATATTTTCGATTAAGAAAATAATTCTACTGCGTAAATATTTCTATTTATTATTATTTGTTTTTGAAGAGAATAACAATGACATATAGTGAAGATGTTTGTCTTACGGATAGTGCAAGTTCGCACACCATTCTCAAAAGTAATATATATTTTACCCATCTTGTGCCAAAAGAAGAATATGTTAATTCTATTATTGTCTCGGACAATGTGATAGAAGGTTCCGGAAGAACTATAATTTTGTTTTCTGGAAGAACAAAATTTATAATAAATAATGCACTATTATCTACCAAGTCTCTGAGGAACTTGTTGAGTTTCAAAGATATTCGCCGAAATGGATATCATATTGAAACAATGAATGAGGGAAATCATGAGTATCTGTATATCACAATCCATGAATCAAATAAAAAAGTTATATTAGAAAAGTTACCCTCACTTTCATCTGGGTTGTATTATACTAAAATTAGTGCAATTGAATCACATGCCAATGTAAATTAAACCAGAAGTTTACTAACCCAAATGAATTTATAATTTGGCATGACTGATTGGGTCATTCGGGAACAACCAAGATGCTGAGAACTATTGAAAACTTCCATGGACATTCACTAAAGAACCAGAAGATTCTTAAATTTAGTGAATTTTGTTGTGTTGCATATTCTCAGAAAAAGTTAATTTTAAGGCCATCACCAGTAAAGATTGGATTTGAGTCCCCTGAGTTCCTAGAAAGGATTCAAGGCGATATATGTGTACCTATTCATCCACCATGTGAATCTTTTAGATATTTTATGGTCCTAGTAAATGCATATTCGAGAAGGTCACATGTGTGCTTATTGTCTTCTCGCAACCTGGCGTTTGCGAGATTACTTGCTCAAATTATTCGATTAAAAGCACAGTTTCCAAAAAATCCAATCAAAGCAATTCGTCTTGATAATGCTGATGAATTTACTTCCCAAGCTTTTGATGCCTATTGTATGGCTAATGGAATAAGTGTTGAACATCCAGTAGCTCATGTTCACACACAAATTGGGTTAGCAGAATCACTTATTAAACGCCTCCAATTAATTGCTAGACCCTTACTTATGAGAACAAATCTCCCAACCTCGATTTGGAGGCATGCTATTTTACATGCAGCAGCACTTATTCGTTTGAGACCAACGAGTTACCATCAGTTCTCTCCTATGCAATTAGCTTTTAGTCAGCAGCTAAATGTTTTCCATTTAAGAATATTCGGGTATGCGATATATGTTCCCATTGCACCACCTTCTCGCACCAAAATAGGATCCAAAAAAATTGGGGATATATGTTAGATATGATTATCCCTCTATAGAAAGGTATCTTGAGATACAAACTAGGGATGTATTTAAAGCCCAATTTGTGGATTGTCATTTTGATTAATCAAAATTTCCAACATTAGGGGGAGAGAACAAGCTTCCTGAAAAGGAACTTAATTGGAATGCATCATCCTTAATGCATTTAGATCCTCGATCAGGGCAATGTGAACTAGAAGTTCAAAAGATTATATATTTGTAAAGAATAGCAAATGAATTACCTGATGCATTTTTCGATACAAAGAGGATAACAAAATCTTATATACCAGCGGAAAATGTCCCAATTCGAATTGATGTTCCAGTCGGACAAATTACCACTGAAACAAATTCACGCCAGAAGCGTAGCAGACCTATCGGTTTCAAAGACAAAAATTCTCAAAAGAGAAAAGAGGTAAATACTATTCATGTTGAAAAGACATAGTAAAGACACTTGTAGTTGTCCAAAATTCTGATATATTTTTAACGCTAAAAGATGTTCAGGTACCTGAAAATTGTGAAAATGACAAGATCTCGATAAATTATGTCTTTACAGGAGAGAAATGGGACCGAAATAAGACATTTGTCAATGAAATATTTGCATATAATGTGGCATTAAATATCATGCATGCATGAAAGTAAGGATCTTGAGCCAAGATTAGTCGAAGAATGTCGACAAAGAAATTATTGGCCAAAATGGGAAGAAGCCATGAAGGTTGAGTTAGACTCAGTTATAAAACGTAAAGTCTTCGGACCTGTAATTCGTACACCAGAAGATGTAAAACCTATTGGATACAGATGGGTATTTGTGAGAAAACAAAATGAGAAAAATGAAGTTGTGCGTTATAAAGCCCGATTTGTGGCACAAAATTTTTCACAAAGGCCCAGTATAGATTATGAAGACACGTATTACTATGTAGTGGATGCAATAACATTGCGTTATTTGGTCAGTTTATCTGCATATCATAAATTACATATGCATTTAATGGATGTGGTAACAACCTACTTATACGGCTCATTAGATCGTGATATCTATATGAAAGTCCCTGAAGAACTAAAGATGTCAAAATCATCCAATGGATATCCACAGGGGTTATACTCAATAAAATTGCAAAGATCTTTATATGGTCTAAAGCAATCTGGATGAATGTGGTATAATCGTCTTACTGAGTATCTGGCCAAAAACGGATTTAAGAATGATGATATCTGTCCATGTATTTTCATAAAGAAATTTGCATTTGGATTCATTATAATTGCTGTGTACGTTAATAATTTAAATATTATTGGAACTCCTGAAGAGATTCCAACAATTATAAAAACTCTAAAAGAAGAGTTTGAGATAAAAGATTTTAAAAAGACTAAATTTTGTCTCGGCCTGCAGATCGAACATACAAAAAATGGGATCTTTATTCATCAAACAACATACACAGAAAAGATCTTGAAAAGATTTTATATGGATAAGTCACATCCATTAAGCACCCCAATGATTGTAAGATCTTTGGATGTGGAAAAGGCTTAATTCCGTCGTAAGGAAGAAAATGAAGATATCCTTAGTCTGGAAGTACCATAGTGTCATTGGAGCGTTAATATATCTTGCTAATAACACACGACTTGATATATCATTTGCTGTGAATTTACTAGCAAAGTATAGTTCTTCTCCAACCAGAAGACATTGGAATGGAATCAAACAAATTTTTCGATATCTTCATGGAACGGTTGATATGGGATTGCTTTATCCCAATGAATCCAAGTCACAACTAGTTGGCTATGCAGATGCAGGATATTTGTCGGATCCACACAAAGGGAGATCTCAAACAGGATACCTATTCACGTATGGTGATATAGCTATATCATGGAGGTCCACAAAACAGATGATAGCAGCAACCTCCTCTAATCATGCTGAAATACTAGTGATACATGAAGCAAGTCACGAGTGTTTTTTGCTCAAGAGTTTGATCCAATATATTCTGTCATCATGTGGACTGATTGATCATAAGATAGCTCCAACTGTCCTGATTGAAGATAATACAGCATGCATTGCTCAACTTAAGAGCGGATACATTAAAGAAGATAGAACAAAGCATATTTCTCCCAAATTTTTCTTCACTCACGATCTTCAAAATCAAGGGACAATTGATGTCCAACAGATCCGATCAAGTGATAATCTGGCAGATTTATTTACAAAGTCACTCCCAAAATTCTCCTTTGAAAAATTGGTATATCATATTGGGATGCGTCGATTTTGAGATGTTAAATGATGTCGACAAGAGGGGGAGATTGTACTCTTTTTTTCTTAGTCAGGTTTTTTTCCATTGGATTTTTCTTCACAAGGTTTTTAATGAGGCAATTCCTATCACAAAGGATTTTGTACTCTTTTTCCTTCACTAAAATTTTTTCCTATTGGGTTTTTCTTTAGTAAGATTTTAATGAGCCATAATCCTAAATGGTCATCCAAAGGAAAGTGTTGTGATAAAAATATGAGGTGGATGATAATTTTCCATGAGACTTAGTTTACTAAAGATAATTATATTTAATTATGTTTAAAAATAAAGCTTCTTTGTGCTTATAAATAGCAACGTAATAAAACATATGAGATACACAGTAATAAAAATATTCTTCTTTCTCTATACATTACTATAATATAAATTCTCTCTTTTTTTTTATCTCTCCATGGGTTCTAAATTTACCATATAAATAATATTAGTAAATATATTAATCATCTCTATTATATTAAAATAATAATTATAATAAATATTAATACTAGAATCTTCTACTTTTACTTCTTTATTTTATTATTATTATATCTTCCTTATTTATTTTACAACAATTCCTTCGCTTATTTATCCAGAATCTAGGCTTTATTTATTTCAGCCCATTATTTCAACCATTTTTTGCTAGACACAACATCCTTCTTATTATTATTATTGATTTAATGCCGAGGGAAACCAAATTCAAATGTAGTCATTTACGGTTAATATTACAAGTAATGCCACGACGAAAGCATAATCCACCCCTTCATTAATCTTCACTTTATAGCTTTCTTTCCATTTGCTGAAGTTTCTGCTTGGGAACACATCACTTACCTACACAAATCAATTTAAAAAAATGTGCTTCATTTTTCCTTGGTTCATCTAATATTTGTTATTTTCTTTAAAAATATCCTTAAGTTTAACATTTTTAATTTATTCAATTTTATTCTTAATTTTTTTATTTGTGTTAAAATTACCTTCAAATGTTAACTCTATGTAAAACATTAAAAACAAATTTAAAAATATCTAAGATAGATTTGACACAGATCAAAAACATTACGGATAAAATTGAATGAATTAAAAATGTTAAAAACAAAATTAAACGAAATAAAATGTTAAAAGTTTTTTTTAAAAAAAAAATCATAAACATTAAGGATAAAAAATATTGTATATATAAATATTCTTAATATTTATAGGTAAATGGTCAAATTCGTCCTTAAAAAATTATTCGTTCTTCGAATTAGTCTCCAAATTTTTTTTTTTTTATCGAATTCGCCTTTAAAGATTTTAAATTAATCGCGTTAGTTTTTCTATCATTTTTTGTTGATGGCGCCAAAATTTGTCAATGTGACACGTTAAGTAATATTACAACACACACATAGGAGTTTTATTTACTATTAGCATGATAAATTTATGAAATTGGAACAAATTAAAACCTAATTGAGGGAAGAACTTGAAGCATTGGAATTCCTCAAGTTGGGGTTAATTTGATCTAATTTCACAAATTTATCATGTTAACCGCTAATTAAAACTACTAAGTATGCGTTATGGTGTCATTAAATGTATCATATCAACAAATTTTGATATCGTTAGTAACGGAAGTGACAAAAGAACTAAAATGACTAACATAAAATCTTTGAAGGACCCATTTGATTAAGAAAAATTTTTGGGGACTAATTTAAAAAATAAATAATCTTTTTGAAAACTAATTTGACTATTTACTCTAACATTTATTATTAAATTTGTACCTGAGCAATGATGGTGTCACCTTTGTAAATAGTGCAAGATTTTTGAGTGTGGCTACCAACAACTTGAAAGTTGCTTACATCTTCATCAGTATTACCAGGCATGAACACATCAAGCCGAGGTTTCATGTCCATTGGGTGTGACCTTCTCACCCCAAATATCACATCCTTATCATCTGAGCTTTTCCCTCTATGAACCCTCCACCGGTGCCGGAGCGATACCATTTTAACCTGCTAGCATTTTATGGGTATCGAGTTAGTTTATATTTTTCATTATCAGAATTACAACTGCTTTAATTTTGCATAATTAGAAATGATAGGTTAATAAGTAATGAGTAAAGTGTTGTTTTAGTTCGCAGTAGTTATTTTAGTGATTTAAGAGAGAAATAGACAAAATAATAAGGAAAAAAAAAAGAAAAAAACAATTAAAGAAAAAAGGGTATTTTTAGAAGAAAAGAATCATTTTGACTAAATGACTAAAATAAAACGTTTAGAATAAAAATACGACATTTTAAACGTAAAGAAGAGGACTTAACTTAAATATTAGAGACTAAAACAGTCATTTATTCGTAAGAATAATGTTCAACATGCAATATTGCATGTGTTTGTTGATCACCTTCTCTTGCATTATGAGGATTGGTGAACCTTGAGCATCACGCATAACCCTCTTTTTGTGGATGCTTAAGCTTGGCCCATCAACTTGAAGCAAGAGTTTCCCATTAACATCTTTCACTTTGTAACGTTGCTTCAACAACAATCCATTGTATTTCTTCTTCACAATCATTTCTGTTGGGTTTACAACACAGAACTTATCATCTACTACACTTATCATATTCATGGGGAACCCATGTGCCAATGCAAAATCAGGTGCACTTGCCTCCATTACTTCACAAATTAATTAATAAGAGTTTCCTTTTTCTAGTTGTAAGAATTAAGAACACTGTAATATATAGGAGATGAAGCAGTTGGTTCTCATATTTTTCATGCAACTTAAATAGTTGATCACACTTTGAATAAAATGGAAAAGAAACGCGGTTATAAAGTTAGACAATATAATG
>NC_029791.2:8452508-8461999 GCF_000816755.2 Arachis ipaensis | reverse complement strand
AGTTTTTCTTGTGCATATTATAAATTATAAATTATTATATATTATCTAATACCAAGAATAAAGTGTCTTTGACCTTATGCTGATTCATTAAGAATGCCTTTGACCATGTTATAATCGAATGAATTTTTCTTGCTAAGAAAATATTTTCATAAAATTTGCTAAAAAGGTCATGATATGCTGGTTTTACTAAATTTCTATTTCTTATGGCACGTGAGTATATAACCAACAATTTTGTAGCTAATATATAACTGAACATAAGAAAAAACAGAAACCTACTAACCAAATATGTTCTCATTTTTGTGTCAGTGAAAATGAAAACTCATTTATTCAGAGGCAGGGGTTTGAATAAGAAAAATACTTTAAAAAGAATTCAAAGCTGCTAGAGTGACTTGTTGCTAAGAGGATCCTGAACCTCTGAATATCCATTTATTTGAGATTCATTCAATTGCAAAACAAGATTTTTACTATATATTTATATTTTTTAAATTCCTGATTCATATTAATTGAAACTTTTGGGAAAGTCTTCTAGATATTCTTAATCTCGAGCGTTCAAAGTTCAAACAGCCTAACATTGAATAAGGATATAACATATAAGATAAGATAGCAGCCCTGATTAGTTGAAAGTTGAGGTGTTTGAATAAACACAAATATGATGAACCAAGTTAAAAAGTATATAATATATCAATTTTGCATGAAATTTCTCATATGCTACAGGAAAAATTAAAATTCTATGCTATTAGTTTTGGGATTTTGATCACAAGTCTTGCTCAACAAATAATAAATATGGTTACAAATATATGTAGAAATATCGGATTACATATTGATATGTAGACTGTAGACACATTAACTGTGACTAGGAGCATATAAATAAAACGAACACAAGAAACAAAATCTTGATTTAGATAAAATTGTTTTGGTCTTTCATCCATGGCTTCAATGCTTGGTTATGGAACCAACAATCAAGAGGACTCTACTTCCTGCCAAAGCCATAACAAACACAATGTCATACAAATTTTAAATGTGTCATATCAAACAGGGTCAAAATATAGATGTATGAACTATATGCAAAAATTATTTGATGATGACATGTTACATATAATGTTAGAGAAGTAAACTAACCTCTTCCTCTTTGGTGTTTTGGATGCTGGAACAATCAATCCTCTCTTCTCTAAGCTTTTATATCGGTCCTTTATAAGGCTACAACAACCCTACATATATGTCATTGAAATTGAGAAGTTACTTGGATGTTTGAAAAAACTCAGAAAATAGATAACAAAAAGTAAGCAAGAGAATTTTACAAGCCTACCTTAAGCTTCCGGATGGATCCATTTATTTCATCGCTTAGGAGAACTTGAACAGGAGCAGGCTCAAACCTATTAACGAATTGTGATAAATATACACCCACAAAGAATCATGTGTATGGAAGAATATTTGTTGGGTCAAAACCACTGAAGTACTCTTGGCAAGTCCTCTCATTCCAATAACTAAGGTTTTGAAAGCAAATTAAGATAAATAGAAAAGACTACTTACTTGTGCTTTCCTAAGCGTGGTGGCCGTGCCTTTAACCTCTCTTGTTTAGCAACTTCACGCCTGATCCGTTTCTTCTGCTTTTCCTCGTCTTCTTGCTTGATTTCCTCCATAATTTCAGGTATGCTGTAACCAGAAGAATCAAAACAGCTTAAATATCACCTTTTATCGTTGTTGGAAACGTAGAAAATAATCATGCTACCTGTCAATTTCTTTTGACAATTCCACCAACTTCTTAGCTTCTGCTTCTTTTTTCTGTTGTTCTTTTCGCCTAAGTCTCTTGTTCAACTCAACTTTAGTGACCCTCTTTGTTTTGATAGGCCTGTTGGATGAATATTCAAACAATTCAAATATATCAGATTTTTAGTTGGGATGTATGGAACCTATTTACAATTACAAGCATAATGAGTCAACATAATTCGAAAGGATTATGCAAATTTGACATTAACTTAGTTAAAAAACAAAAGAGAATCAGAAATATATTCTCAAGAAATCAGATCAGATACGCATTATACAGGTAAATACGTTTCACTAATTATAAGGAGAAGTCATCAATTAACTGCTAGGAAAGAAAATTGAGAATTTGTAACATTAATGGAAACAAAAGAAGTATATTTCCATTATTTTGATGAATAATTTTTATCTTCAGGGGCAAAAAACGATTCGAGGGAAAATGTCAAGAATAGTATAGTATTTGAGCAATGTCAGGTCAATCAAAAGTTTGTCAGCATACCTTTTCTCTGATGCACCATCCTCATTATCACCCTCGCTTTCCAAATTACCTTCATCATCATCACTCCCATCATCAACATCAAGAAAAAACCTCTACAAAGAAAACAGAACCAAAGACTCAACCCGTATCCAAATAGCGACACAATTAATGTTGGAACCCCATATACTTGCATATAAATTCACATATCTAAAACATTAGAAATCAGACTAAAACTCCACAGAACAGTAATGACACAAATGAAAGAACAAGCCTCACATCTTCTTCAGCAATAGCTTCTCCGGAAACAGTCAACGGAACTGGTGTAGGGCCCAATTCATCTTTGTAGATCTTTTGCATTTCTTGTGCAACAGCACAAGCTAATACATCCTGGTTAGACAATCAAATTTTTTAAAGACACGTGTAAGATTCATGACAAAACATAAAAAAAAAAAATATTAAGTAAACAAAGTATTTCTTAATAATTTACCCGATGACTTTCGTATGAGGGATTGAACGAGCATCCAGGAGGATCAACCTCTACTGCTGGAATAAGAGAAGGCTTTGTGACCTGTGAAGCATGCATCCATCACACCATCAAATAAAAATGCTGAGATAAATCATAAAAAGAAAAAAGAAAAAGAAAATCCACAAAATGAATCTATCAAGCCATAAAGTGTACCTTCTTTCCCTTTCTAATGTCCTCATCTGCATGACAAGTTCAAAGAATCATTGTTAAACATCCCAAAATGCTAACAAAAAAGCAAACCACAACTGCAAAAAAATAATAAGCATATGACGTACCTTTATCACCCCACATATCAAATACATCAGAAGGTAAGTCGGAATCATCCTGAGATTGATCATGAGAAAAAGAATAAATGTAAACAATACATAATCAGAATAACATTTAGAATGGAGAGGAAAAACAAATGACTGCTTCCATCTGTCCAAACATGATGATTACAACTGAGCACATTCTTCAATCTTTGGGCAACTCTTACTGCTACTAAATTATTGCTGCATCAATGGAAATTACTTACCTTATTAGCCTCTTTTGTCATAGAGACCGCTTTATGGTTTTTACCGCCCTTCTTTCGTGTAGAAGATGGCACCGGCTTAACAAACTGGTTCCCCTGTAGCACACTATCAACATGGAGCACTTTTTCCCTGTGCTTTTCAATCTTCCTCTTCACCGCAAGATCTAGTAGCCAGCCACATTAAATTAGATAACCACAATCACATCGTCAAATGACAAATATCCAAAATCCATGGAGAAACACTAGAAACACAAACTGCAAAAGGCAGCCAAAAATCCAAAATGCTATATGCAGCTACCGAATAAGCCACCATTTGTGTATATATACCTGAGTTGCTTCACACATATTCAATGTACATTCTATATTCCAACATGTGTTATAAGAGTGGCTAATTTTATTTTTGTACAGATATCATGGTAGCCACAAATACGAAACATCCAAGTCATCATAACTCACATAACTCATCATCATATACAAAAATCAAATAATCATTACTGGTCATCTTTCACAATCTTATTTTGCATAATAATTTGCAAGCAACTCCCCTGAAAATAATCTATCGAAAACAAAATATTATCAAAACAAGAACAATAACAATAACCAATTTCCAACGCGCCATTGCATTCTAACCTAACCTAATTCAAGTTAAAGGAAGAACCTTTGGACTTGTCTTCGAAGAAAAGTGCATCGCTGGGAAGGGCGTCAAGGGTGCCGCCGGAGAGAGCGTCCTTGGTGGTTTTCTCGAAGAAATCTTCGATGTCTTCGGTGCTGATGTTAGCTCTCCACGCCTTCTTACCCTTCCTTGAACCTTTAGCTTTCTTCCCCATTCTTCTTTCTTCTTCTTCAGCTGCAACTAGTGACTACGCTCTCGTCTTCTGTTTTCTGCTGTAATTTTCGCAGACCGAAGGGTTTCTACTTTTTTTCAGCTGCAACTGCTTCATACGACTGCCAGTGGTGGCGGCACAATGATGAATGATCGAACCATCATAGTGGACCGTACCTAATATTATTTGGGCTTCATAGTCAGCATTTTTATGGGCTTTTATTTTGGGCCTTATGTGGGTCGTTCCATCTTTTGGGCTTTGAAGTCCAAAAAAATACCATATTCACAAATTACGCACATTCCTCAAATTCCTATATGTAAAAGACATAAAAACACAACAAATGTAAAGCATCGGAAAGTGATTTTATTATCACTTTCAAAATTGATAATATTATTTTTTACATTATAATTTTTAAGTTAATTTTAATAAACAATTATAAAAATAAAATGAAAAAAAACAATTTAAAAAGTTTAAGAAAATAATATTATGAATTTTAAAACTGGTAAAGGTACTTTCTTTACTTAGCAATTAATCTCTGCCATTGGATGGAATGGTGTCCGTAAATTAACAAGTAGTCACAAACAGTTGAAAAGAATAGCCTTATGACATGTCCCTCCTGTAAAAGACACCGTAATCGCCACCACATTATTTTTATTTATTTTCCGATTGTCTGGTGCGGTGGATTCTGCTGCCTGCTCAAGCAGCAGCTTGTGATGTCGACAAATTAAACCTCATCTCATAAATCCTATATAAACATATTTATTTATACATTATTTCAATATTTTTCACCATCTTCTGCTATTCATTTAATTATATGGTACATTATTATACTATAGCTATCTAGCTGATTGAGTTTGCCTCACCCCGCCCGTGAACAAAGCTAATTAAGCAATCATCCATCATCTTAAAATTGAACTATCAATCATGGGGTGCTGGGATATATTTATTAAAATTATTTATCCTAAAAATTTAAGATGATAAAAGAAAATATAGAATTAAATTATCATATTTTTAACTTATTTTTACTTTTAAGACTTTTTTTTTTTTGAATTTATATGAATTTTTATTTGCGTAACTTTTTTTCTTTTTATTTATCTGAAGTTAATTTTTTGTTTAAATGTCAATCATAAAAATTCTGATAATATATCATAAAATTATGGTTTAATTACTTTGTTGGTTCCTATAGTTTCACCAAATTTTTAATTAGGTTCCTATATTTTTTTTCCTTTCAATTGAGTTCCTATACTGTTTTTTATTTTGTAATTACATCATTTTTATGTTAAGAATGCTAAAATTAACATAATATTTTTACCAAAATATATACAGTCAATGATTTAATTAAGTTTTTAATTATAAATACCTTCAATTTGTGAAAAAATATTCAGTTAACTCTAATATTTTTTACACTAGAAAAGACTTAATTACAAAATTAAAGCAATGTAGAGACCTAAATAAAAAGAAAAAAAGTATAAGGACCTATTTAAAAATTTGGTGAAACTATAAGGACCAACAGAGTAATTAAATCTAAAATTATTCATCCAAAAATTTTGAATTTAAAAAAATACATTAATAATTAAATCTCTAATATAATTTTGTTTAATTACCATATCATCTAAAGTTCTTTTAATTTGAGTTGGATATGTATAATTGGGGAAAGCAGATTATTAAACGTAAAGTCCAAATGTTAGGGGCAAAAGTAGAAGCTTAATATATTATACATGTTAAAATGTGTTTTATATATATATGGATTATGGATAGCCTAGTCTTGCTTCTTATATATTGATCAATAATATCATATATATTTGATCCCTTTACATGCTTATAGCATCTTGTTCTTTTTAATTTAATGTTTGTAATTTTTTTTTTTAAGAATGTAACAAAAATGGAACTGTGGCATTTTTGGGTCATAAAAACTAGTACCATTAACTAAGTATATGTGCAAAGATGAAAGATGGGTGTTCCTAGGTTATTGGAGAAGTGATTAAAGGGTTTGTAATTAAATTAAAGATCATTGAAATGTGTGTGATACTATGATGCTACATACATCGATCACGTTCTGGGTTGTAGTCCCATACTTTTAGACTTTGCAGACAATGAAGAAGAAAGAAGAGAACAAAGTTTGGTGATTATTATTTATTAGTATGAAAGAAAGATGATGATGTTCACAGGCAGCACAAAATTATATATGCCTCAGAAAAAGGACAAATTGGTATTAGCTGTCCCTAGACCATAGTGCAAAGATTTTATCCCATTCAATCCATTCCTTTATACTCGGTTAAATGCAGTAAAATGTTCTCTAGGGAAGAAACCTACCTAGCTATCTACCCTTTTATCTTCACATAAATATATATAATGCTGCCTTCTACATAGGGGTAAAATAGGAAATGCAGATTCTCCATATATATATAATCTTCACAAATATCGGACAGAGAAGTACTAGAGGACCAGGATTTTGTGATTTCCGGTTATCAATTAATTATCAATAATATTTTTAATTATGTGAAATTATATCTAATGGTGTGAGATTATTCATTTGTTATTTGATGATTATTATTGATTATCTAATAATCTAATATGTATTCTATTGATCAAATTCCACACTCTAAACTTTTATTCTATTTTCAAAGTGTACGAGTGGGACGATAATTAATTAACGTGGAATAAGCAGAATTGTGCGAGCAAAAGTGGAATAATAAAGTTGTCACAATAATTAATTAACGTGATTCATCTTAATGTCTATGATTATTACAGAAAATACAACAAAAATATATTTAACTACGAAACATGGAGAAGATATAAAATATGTGATAACAATCCCACTCAAATTAAAATCTCTACTACTTCCCTCAAAAATAAGTCACCACAATTGAAACTAAATTTCCAACATTAAAAGTAAAAATCATCAACCTTGAATACAATAAATCATGATCACATTATTTTGTTGAGGTTAATTAGTAAAAATCTATGGATGCTTATTAATTAACTGGTTACCACATGTAAGACGAGTGGTACTTACATTACATATATAGATACAATGAAGTTCTTATGCCAGCCATTAGTGTTGTCTATATTATCTTGACAGATTCTTGAATTGTCGCCAATGCAACATGTTTTATCTTTGTTCCTGTCCACGAAGAACAGAAGCACTTATAACGCCACTTTATACTTTTAATAAATTTTGTATCATTTGATGATGCACATTGCCATGTGAATGTACTTTTCCAAAGTGCAACTCACGTGAGTTTTTCTAGCTAGCTACCAAGTCACATATAAATGAAGCATCCTATAATATTATTTATAATTGAAATCATTATGATCATATCCGTAACTCCTAATAGTCTTGTCCATTATTGCTGGATTTCAGTATCTATGTCTGTTATTTTTTATAACTTTGTTAAATTTATAATTAAATTTTTTTATTTTTCATTTAAATTTTTATATTATTTTTTATTTTATAATTAAGTATTTTTTATTTAAAAATATTTAAATTAATAAAATATTTTTTTAAAATATGGTTAAAGACAATCTAAAAGATCAATGCATTCATTAGTAATATTACCATGATAATTTTTTAAACTATCTTTTATCGTGTAATATTGATAGATTTAATTGTGTAAATATTAGAAATATTTTTTTATATTTTACACCATTATTAATTACCATATAGTGTATTGTGTTAAATTGAATTCTAAATTAAACAGCTATATTATCGTATAATTTTTATTCTGTTAGGTAACGTTTGGAAAAGAAACAAAGACTGAGAGACTGAAGCTGAAATAAGTCTCAGTATTGTGTTTGGTGTAAAGTGGGAGATAGAGACCGAAATAAAAATGAAATTCTAATTTAATTTACATAAAGGATAAAATTGGAATTGATTAATTGAAATGAGTGTATTTTAAGAATAAAATGTTATTAAAGTTTTAGTCTCTATCCCAAAAAATTTTAGTCTCATGTGTTTCCACTATTTAAAGGTATTAACATACTGAAATTTTGAAGATAAAGACTGAAATTTTAATACCAATTTCTAAACTAACAAACATGATATTAAGTTCCAATCTCCTAATCTCTGTCCAATACCTCAAAACAAACACTATTTTAAGGACATAAAATTTGATAAATATTTATATAATTTTAAAGTATATCTAAAGATATCGGCAAAATATAGTGATGTTTAAACAATAGCACTTGATATAATTTTAGAAAAACAACTATATAAGCTACAAAAGTTTTAAGAAACAAAGAAAACTTTTGTTTTAGGGTTTAGAATTTAGTATCTTCTCTATAATTGTTTGAATTTGTTGCATATATATACGTGCGTGTAATCTTAATTTCTCTCCGGTCCCGAGAGCATAATAATTTTGTTGTTGAAATATTTGTTGAAGATACAAAGAGCGATAATTATTGTAGGTCTCATGCATCATCGTCCAGCTCCGAAAGAGAAGACTATACATACATATGGCTCGCTAATGCTATATATATATATACAACTAATTAATATGGGTTATTTTTTATTATAAAATATTATTTTCTACTTTTCGAGACATTAAGATTATAATTTAAGATTTAACATTTAGAATTTAGAATATATAATTCAAAAAAATTAACTGATTTTTGGCCAAAAAAATTAACTCCTTAATTGAATTCATATATAATACATGATTTTATTTTTTTATGAGTTTGAAAAATATATTGAAAAAGCTAAATATTATTAAAGAATGTAAAAATAGGCAAATAAATTTGCCTATGGTGGTATAGAAGATGAATTGCACTAGATTGATTGATACACTGGCAATTCGTTGAAGGTGAATAAACGTTTCACAATTTAATTTGTTTCTAACGTATTCAAAATCCACACTCCCACGACATAATTTTCAGAATCGAATCGATAATTAAACCGGTTAAATTATAAAATTATTGGATCATTAATTTAACCAATAAATTATAAATTAAATGATTAATTTAATTATAATTAAATAATTATATAAAATTTTATTTTATTTTTTTATTTCTATAATAAATATCTTTTTTTAGTTTTATTTTGTATTCAATTAATTATTATACATTTGATAGAAAAATTATGTAGAGAAAATAATTTTTTTTAGTTTAACTGAATTTGATCAAATTGATTTAAATCGGTTTTAATAGATTTGACCAAATTTTATTAAGTTTGACTAAATTTACCTGAATTAATTATTTAACCGCTTTAAATAATGATCGAATCCGAATAAATAATTAGATGATCGAATTTTTGGTCTGATCAACCAGATTGAACCGAATTTGATAACTATGTCCGACAAACTCCATTTTTAGTTTCCTTTAAACAAATAATAATGTGTCCTAACAAATTCATTTTTTAAATTAAAAAATATTACAATCCATCCAACAAATTGG
>NC_029791.2:8449699-8451974 GCF_000816755.2 Arachis ipaensis | reverse complement strand
TTAAAAGTCACAAAAAAATTGAATTTAAAAAATAAAAATTTAAAAATAAAAAATAAAGAATTTGAAAATAAAAAAATTACAATTCTCTCCTGCAAATTCTTTATTTTGGAATTTCTTCCATATTTTAAAAAACACAGAAAAAACTCCATTTTCCTAGCTGTGAAATCACACATTTTAAAAATCATACAAATGCCGGCGAAAATAACAAATCATTTCATGTCATGGCTAGCCGCATAGGCACGCATATGGTATTGAGATTCAAAAAGAATACAGAATTGAACTTAGAAGATCAGCATATGAGTTGAAAGGTGTGAAAACTCATAATTAAATGCTAGATTTGGATGAACAATTGGGATTTGTACTCATTCAAACAACAATAATCACAACATCCACGTACATATTTGGCAACCTAGCCTACCTTATTATGTTTCCCACTTCAACCGCTTTTTCACTTCATTTGACTTACTTTTCATCCTACAAATTTGGAATTCGCTTATTTCAGGGCATGCTAGTCTTTTTTTTCTTTTTTCACGCATTGAGTTTATTTCTGGTAAAAAAAAATGGCATATTAAAAATTTATTATTATATAAATATTAGTTGTATATTAAAATTAATTATTATATATTTATATATAAANNATTTATAATATTATTATAAATTGAAAGTGATATATATCACTCTTCAAGATAAAACTTAACAAACATATATAATTGAAGTGATTTTATATCCTTTGGACTATATCATAGTATATATGCAAGGTGGATAAAACACATACTCTATGAAATATGTGAATTACAATCTGCAATGGATTTCATTTTCACATAAAGAGGACAAACAGTTCGGATTCATTTTTCAAATAATTTGGAATGTCACGAGAAACTTTTCTGAATTGAGCAATAGAATTCGCTGCATAATTGGACCCCCAAAATATTTTTCCTGTTTTCGGGTTTATTCTATGCTCATTTTTTGTCACATGACACTATACAAATAAACACCAAAACGCGTACAGGTCAGCAAACATTTTATATTCACAACATACACACTAATTTTGTAAAGAAAATTAAAAAAAAAAAGAAAAAATAGAGTTATTTATGTGTTATTTGGATGAATAGAAAATAGAGAAAAAAAAATTTATTTAGATGAAAAAACAAAGGAAAATATTATTTTTTATTTTTTTATTCATTTTCTTTTCACTCATTTTTTTTTTCCAACCAAAACATAAAGTGTCAATATTTTGAATCTCGTTCTATGTAGGTACTAATAGAATTTAGATTTGTAATGAATAAGGTAGGAAAACCAAAAAATAAATAAATGTTGTTTTAATTTGTGAATGTTAAGCAAACGTGATATGGTAACCAATGGTTATATATATACATAAATCCAATAATCATACTAAAAAAGTAGTCCACCCTACTTATGATATTCATGTAGATCAGAAGAAATGGTTGCCGGGGTTCTTTGCAGTGATTTGGAACATTTGGGTGGAACGCAATGCGAGAATCTTTCATAAGCAGGAAACAAGTATGGAGTTTGTCATCAAGAAGACCGTTCTGAGTTACGACGAATGGACCAAGAGTGATTCATTTGGTGGTTGATGGCGTTGCCGGGAGTAGCAGGAAGTTTATGGTTTTTATGAATTGGTTATGTATTTCTTTTGTTGCTCCACATTAGTGTGTTGAGGTTATTTGCATTAAAAAAAAAAAGAACAATCAAATCCAAAAAGGAGAGAATCTTCATTCTCCAGCTTTATTGCAACTACCAAAGTCTTCAAAGCCTTCCAGGACACTACTTTCTTAATTAGCACCCATAGGAGGGCTTTCATTAGGGCTCCTAAAATAAAGATTGTATTCTTAAGTAACATTAATTTAGGAAATCATAATTAAATTGTTCAGTTTGATTCTTATTATTATTAGTAAACCTAATGAATTTGCCTTTCTTTATTATTAGTTTAATGATCAACAATTACTTACCCATACTGATATTTGATCGAGTCCAGGAATTTGGATGATCGATTTTGGAAATGATGATCATAGCCTACCCTATAATTTTAGTTAAGGTTGCTAGAATAATAAAAATGCATTATATTATAACAAGTTCCTAATTCATGTCATGATAAATTCCTTACCTGTATAATTTTGTATTTTGTGCGTGCCACATTTATTTTTATTATTATATCCGCAAAATAAATAAATATAATATTTATAATGAGTAGTATAGTCACACACACGCTCACTCAACAAATTGTCTTTTGTTAGTGTTAAATTTTCAATAATAT
>NC_029791.2:8448525-8449377 GCF_000816755.2 Arachis ipaensis | reverse complement strand
AAAATTATTGTTTAAAAAAATATTACTAAAATATAAAAATTATAACTTTAATTTTAACAATATTTCATAACCACCATATATAGTGATCGTATTATAGCCATCTATACTAGAATATACCATATATTATTGTTAATATCTAAAATTCACAAGTTTATTTATTTGTTCTTTCTTGAGTCTTGTCAACAAACAAATTTTAAATAATCTATTTATCTATGTTGCCCCCAATAAGTTGGACTCATCAATTTATTTAGGGTTTAACTTAAATAATGAATGATAATTTCTTTATATATAATTTATAGTGAAACTTAGCTTATTCTTAATTATAATGTAGATTGTGATCTACAACTCGATGATGAGTGATGAGCTAGAAAAATATTATTGATATAAATTAATAATAGATAGTGGAATCCAGAAGATAGAATTGATGTATATGTCCTCAACCAACAATAATACAATAAACGAACCTAAAAGAATATAATAGATGATCCATATATAAATTATGGTCCAAGAGAGGATGGTGAATTGATGATAGAGGAGGGAAAATCATATTGGGGGGGTCACGGTCACAAGGAAAATTAAAAGATATAAATATAATGGAATCTAAAAGAGAGTTTAGAAGAAGAAATAGTTATTATGGAAGGGAAGAGACAAGGGAGGAGCAGGGATATGTGTATGGAGGAAATTGTTTTGTTGTGATGATTAAATGGTCACGCATGTGAATATTGGGTTGGTACCTGATTTGTCCTTGTGCAATCGTGACAATACTTGGAGCCCGAACCAACAACATGCAAACCTCTTAAATCTTCTTATTCTCCATTCTTCATTTCATTCTACATCTCAATATATATATAT
>NC_029791.2:8441051-8448436 GCF_000816755.2 Arachis ipaensis | reverse complement strand
TTTATTTGCTATTTGTTGAAAGATTTTGGTGCTGAAAAAATAATATTCAAAAGATGCAAATAACAAAAAAAAAATCTAAAAATATTTAAATTTTGACAAAAGTGATCAAACGTTAATGAGTTAATTGCCGTTAGCGACAAATACTGACGTCACTAACACAGAAGATGATTTGGCGAATTATGATATACATTTAATTAGGTGGCATTTTTTTATTTTTCAAAAATCCAGCAAGAAAATTTTTCGAATTCCAAATCAAACAATTAGAATTCAAAAACCCTAATTTCTTGGTGAAATCACTCTTTTTCTAGCTCTTAATCATATTCAATGAAAAATCACAATTTTCATGAGATCATGAGAATCAAATTGTTAAAAAAGAAGATCGCATTGACCTAAGCTTCTTCCATGGCCGCATCGCAACAATGCTCACCCTTATCCCACTGTCTCTGTGCTTTTCTGGGGGTTCTCTTTATTTCCCTTAAAGCACGTTCTCTAAGGTTGGAATCTCGTAAAACAAGAACTAGAACACGTCATAGAAAAACACCGAATATATTGCCAGAAACCCACAGGCATAATTGCCCACCCTAGTGTTTATGTTCTCTTCTGGTCTTCATTGTGGTGGTGGTATTCTTGGAAGTGAAAATCTTTTTCATTGACGGAGAAAATGTTATGGATACGGTTTGGGTGAGTTTCACCAGGCTCTTTTACGACGCTATTTGCATTTTTTTTTTCTTTTTGATTGTCACGGTAATTATTTTGTTTTGATTATATTTGATTGTTGTTGTTTTCATTTTTCTTTTTGGTTGTCACTTTATATTTTAATTTTCTTTTTTTTTTATTACCTCTCTATTCTTGGGATTTTTGTCAGTGATTTTAGATAAAAAAAAAAAAATTGGATCATTCGTAAATTTTGGTTATAGTTTAGTTGCTAAAATTTTAATCTTTATTTCTTTTCAAAATGTATGAATTTGACCTATTAATAGTGATACCGCGAGGATGATGGTGATAATTTTTCATTTTTATTTGTAAAGAAAAAGAAAGAATACATAATTAATAACGTCTTTTAAATATTATTTTTAAATTTTTGAATACCAATTTAATAGTTTTCTCATATATATATATATATAGAGACTACTTCAATAAAGATATTCAAAATGTTTTTTTTTAAAGATGTTACATGTATCATAATATTATTAGATATCTGTTAATACACTGGCCCAACACTAAGGCCCAGGTCCAAATACACCAAAAGGCCCAATCCAAAGATTGGCCCTTCGTTATTCACCGACCTCTTTAGAAGAGGTCGGACTCAACACAGACTTCTTTCCAAAGGAGTCGGGTTCAAGAGATAGCTGGCAGATAACACTTATTCAAATAAGTAACTGCCCCTAAAATCTCTCAACCCACTTCTAGAAGCCATATCTCAACAATCCCTAAATAAAGGGACGGTTATCCACCTAAAAAGGTGGCACTACTCCAACGGTGGTTATTGGATCACCACTATAAATACACTGACACCCCTCAGGTATCTCTAAGTTCCAATACACTTAAACCTGCTTATCCCCATGCTGACTTAGGCATCGGAGTGTCTTTGCAGGTACCACCCCCATCTCTTGGAACACACAACTCGGAGGCGGCTCCCAGACGTAAACCAAGTCGGAGACCACACTCCTTATGCGCTTGGGCCTCACAAACAAGCCCAACCACCGTCCGGTTCTAGGTAAGCCCCGGAACATTGGCGCCGTTGCCGGGGACCTGGAGCTCAATCCTTGATAATGGCGGATGATCAACAAAATGGTTGGACAACCACTCGACATAAATAAGATGCAAGCATGTTAAAAAGAAGCTCGAATACAGTTTCTATGGATACCAGAAATCCATAAAAACTTCTCCCAATGGGTAGAGGATATCAAATAGGGATGATGATTATACTTTTACAGTTAAATTGGATTAAAGAAAAGAGAAGAAAGCACCGTCCCAAGGCCATTGTAGAAAGCAAACCAAGACGAACTCGAAAGTCAATTGAATAAAAGAATTTTCAATTCAGAAAATTCAATTGGCAAAAGAAGTTACGTGAAAAAAAAAAAAAGACGAACTCGAAAGCCAATTGAATAAAAGAATTTTCAATTCAGAAAATTCAATTGGCAAAAGAAGTTACGTGAAAAAAATAAAAAGACGAACTCGAAAGCCAATTGAATAAAAGAATTTTCAATTCAGAAAATTCAATTGGCAAAAGAAGTTACGTGAAAAAAAAAAAAGACAAACTCGAAAGCCAATTGAATAAAAGAATTTTCAATTCAGAAAATTCAATTGGCAAAAGAAGTTACGTGAAAAAAAAAAAGAGGAAAAGGGAACGTGACTAATCCCAACCTCTTCGTGAAATAGGATGGACAATGACATCTGTGCCAATTTACAATCTCGGAAAAATCCATGATACCCACTCATGGAATGGAGCAGTTGCATGTTCCAAATACACAACATCAGCCAATTTTCAAGAATGGCATGACTGAATACTCGAGTCTGACTTTATGAAGCTCGACCTCGAGTAGGGGCACTGGCTTATTATGAGAGCCAAGTCCAAAATTATTAACCAAAGACAACATTCTACAATGATGCTACAGCACGAAAGAAGAACGTGAACCCCTTCCAGAAATCTGAGAGCAAACTCAGATAAAGAAAGAGCTCTTGAGACAAAGGATGGCTACAAGATTCGCCGCAAAAAACCTCATCTTGATAAGAAAAAATATCAGGCTACTGAGTTCGGGCTAATGAAAGCTGACAACAAAAAGGATAGGACCCCACAAGATTACCGAGATCTTAGGAAAAGGTTAAAGCGAACTCTACTCCCTAGTATACTCTTTTCCCAACTTCATGATTTTTTTCCCAAAAGGAAAGGGTTTTTTCTGAAGGGGGGTTTTTAACGAGGCATCACAATAGAGACTAAGGGATCATAGATAGTGAAAAACGCTTAGTAGCAGTAAAAGTACCTTCGCAAATAAATAAAGATCTTTTATCTCTTATAAATTCCTTATCGTTTTTCTTTCTTTCTACGAAACGCGCCGACTTAAGCTCGACAAAGCGTGAAAATCCCATGAACCGACCTAAATGGTCGTCAGGATAAAACGACGAGGTACAAGTCGGTGTAAAGAGGTTATAAAAGTCGATCATGATAAACTCGGGAGCAGTCCGACTCATAAGTCGGAATGCGAAACCGAGTAAAATTAAAATGAATCGCAAAAGGAGCCTAAGTCACGAAAAACTCAATAAATCAAAAATTGAGTATAAGGAATACCAAAAAGAGATCAGGAAACCTATTGAAAGCACTAAGGCAAAAGGCTGTCCCGAGTTGTTAAGGAAAACTTAACTTAAAGAAAGGGACAGTCAGCCAAGAAAAAGGTTTTTCAAAACAAAGATCAAAAAGGTTTTTTCGAAACCTAAAACAGAAAAGCATGCGCACAACAAACAGAGAAAGGTGAATTCTTTCGAACAAGAGCTTCTTCTGAACAGAGGAGAGGAAGTGTGAAAGTTTTCAGAAACGAAGCAAGGAAAGAAAGGGAAAGTATTTATAAAAACGTTGGGGGCACAATGGTAAAAACGGAAGCCGTCATTTAAAGAGAGGCACCGTTCCCAATGTAACTGATCCCCGCGTACGAATACACAAATCCCTAACGGACGCGACGTTTGATTAGACGCGACTGTTGAGAATTTTTAAAAAACACATCAGTTCTGAAACGTCACGTCGGTTCCTTATCAGGTCGGCTACGGTCCTGAGTTAAATACTCGACCCCAACTCTTAAAAAGAAATTGGGCTCGAGTAGGGGCACTACAAATCACTTCAACCAAATGACTCGTATAGAAACGAGTTAAAAAGGAAGGATTGTAAACGTTTTTGACTAAAATCGAAACGTAAAAACTATCCTCCAAAATAACTTGGATAAAACGAGTTGTACCACACACAAGGATGACAACCTTGTAAAAACTAGAAATGGGAGGGAATAAGCATATAATCCCTTCACCTAAGGCGCCAATTTATGCTCGACAAAGTGCAAAAATCACGAGCTGATCTTTTCAATGGTCGCTCGGATAAAGCGACGAGGTACAAATTGGTATCCAATGGTTATAATACAGCTTGATGATTTAAAACAACTCAAACCCATGAGTTGAACAAATCAAGTAAAAAATAACCATATGATCTAAGTAATTTGTATTAAAACAAATTGCGCAAAACAACTTGATATATAACGAGTTGTGCTTCAAAAAAGTGACTTGTATAAAAAACAAGTTATCTAGAAAACTCAGAATGAATGAGTTCAACAAAAAAAAAGGCTTCATTCGAAAATCCTTTCTACTTGATTGCTCGAGTCCGACTCTATAAAGCTCGACCTCGAGCAGGGGTATAATGGATAAAGCAACGAAGTCCGATGGTTATAAAAATGATCTGATACTTTAAAAGGACTCAAAATAAACAATTTGTACTTGAAACAAGTTGTGAAGTCCTAAAAAAAACAGCTCAAATTTAAATGAGTTGTATGAAATTAGATCAAGAAATAGCCACGTTTTAATTAAACGATTTGAAATGAAACAAATCGTAAGACCTTAAAACTACTCGCATCGAATGAGCTAGATGAGGTTAAAATAATTACGAGTTTTGAAATAAACGATTTGTATCAAAACAAGTCGTAAGAAATCAGAATAAGTTTCAGAAAGGTGATTTGTATTAAAACAAGTCATGTATCCTCAAAACAACTCGAATTGAATGAGTTGTACGAAACTAGGATAAGAAATATTCTTTGGTTAAGTAAAATGTGCTAAAACCAATTATACAGAGCCTACAAGCCCGAGTTCAAATACTCGAATCCAACTCTTAAGAAAAAGAGATTGAACTCGAGTAGGGGCACTGTTAATACACTGGCCCAACACTAAGGCCCAGGTCCAAATACACCAAAAGGCTCAATCCAAAGATTGGCCTTCGTTATTCACCGACCTCTTTAGAAGAGGTCGGACTCAACACAGACTTCTTTCCAAAGGAGTCGGGTTCAAGAGATAGCTGGCAGATAACACTTATTCAAATAAGTAACTGCCCCTAAAATCTCTCAACCCACTTCTAGAAGCCATATCTCAACAATCCCTAAATAAAGGGACTTTTATCCACCTAAAAAGGTGGCACTACTCCAACGGTGGTTATTGGATCACCACTATAAATACACTGACACCCCTCAGGTATCTCTAAGTTCCAATACACTTAAACCTGCTTATCCCCATGCTGACTTAGGCATCGGAGTGTCTTTGCAGGTACCACCCCCATCTCTTGGAACACACAACTCGGAGGCGGCTCCCAGACGTAAACCAAGTCGGAGACCACACTCCTCATGCGCTTGGGCCTCACAAACAAGCCCAACCACCGTCCGGTTCTAGGTAAGCCCCGGAACAATATCTTTATTAAATTAATTAATAATTTATTTTTTAATAAACCAGAATAAAATCGCTTTATTATAGCAATAATAATAAACCCAATTATTCATATTATAATTATCAGACCCGATTTAATCCGATCGATTTACACAATCTAAATTGAATCATGTTTAAATTTTTTGATAAAAAGATAAATATATCTCTGATTTTTATTTAAAAAAACAAAAAAAAAATCATGATCTAATAGATTATGTAAATTAGTTGGTTTGACCAAATTTAATAACAATTAGGTTTATTATTATTGTTATAAATCGCTTTGACCGAATCTGATAATAATTGGTGGATTTATTGTTATTATTAAAAAAAATCGGTTTTATTTTAGTTTGTCAAAAAATTCAAAAATAACCAATTTATTAATACGTCTAATAATAATACGACACATAAGTGTCTTTACAAAGAAACGTTTTATAAGTGTTTACGAGAGTATCCTCTTTTATATATATATAAAAGAGTGCAGTGACTGTACTAGTTACGGTGATTATGTAACTTTGACAATATTTAAAAAATATTGGTAAAAGTAATGTCACACATTTTTACATCTTTTATAAAAGTAATGTTTTCTCTCAATATAAAACCTTACATCGATTATAGAGGAGAATAAAAATGTCTTATTTTTTCTCACGGTATCTCCCAATCCGACAGGACAAGGACTAATTCGTCGCGGTACTGAGCTCCATTTAAGAGTTTGCCGCTGACCAATAAGTTGCTGTATGCACAAGGCGGGATTCGAACCCCCAACACTTATTTAAGCGGACTAGTGAACTAACCACTAGACCAACCCAACTTGATTTTTGCATTTTGTTACGGTAGTTCACCATATTCTAACACTTCCATTTGCAATCCGTTTTGACAATTTTGTCTACATCATCGTTTTTACAGTTTCACCGGCACCCTAACTTCGGTAATTTTATCTGCATCCCGTTCCAGCAGTTTCATTGACATTATTTTCAAATTTATCATTCTTGGGTTATATATTATGATGAATTCTATCATATAAAAGAATTCATTTTACTTCCTTTTCATTTGAAACTTTTTCAACGACTATTTGTACGGTAACTGAACCCCACATTGTCTTTGTAATGTGAAAAAAATCAAGTCTATCTTTTGTGGTGTTTGTATATTAGTCTTTTCTAATCGTATAAGTAAAATCTAGCCATGTATTATGAAATAATAATAATATAAAGTTGTGAGTATATATGTGTTTGTCAGTTTCCACACATTTCAAACATCATTTCTATTCCTGCTAACACGGTATTTTGTTGAGAGTGTCCTTTTGTTTTTTCAGAGCAGAGCAAAACATTTTAATTGGAAGCGTGGAAAAAGCCATAAACAGCAATAAATTAAACCTCTATACGTTTATAAAAGAAATTAAACTAGTCGCTACACACAATTATTACAAGGCTATATAGTTCGTAATTACCTTGATAATAGTTTTTGTTCCCTCACTCCGATCATTGTATTATATCATCATGCATCAACTTGATATATGAGTATTTAGTATTTACCTTCTTAAAATTTGATACCAAAGAAGATATATACAAGTAACATCTGTATGTTTTTTCTCCACATAATAACCTTTGAAATGATAACAAAATTTGCCGGAGAAACAATGATATTTAATTTGAATCCATTTTATTGAATTGTAAATAATATCCAATATAAATAGAAAAGAAAGAAAATATAATAATAAAAAAATAAGAAAAAATTATTAGTAGACCCATATTTTTGTGTGTATGAAACTAGGCATAGGTATAAACATCAACATACATGACACATTATTAGAGTTTTTATATCCGAAAAATTTACAAGTCAATCTTTATTGAATTTCAAAAACAAAAAAAAAATGCAAAAAAGCCTATATAAAATTCATGCAAATCTAAATAAAAAAATATTTTTGCATAAGAGAGCATATCAGA
>NC_029791.2:8437536-8440986 GCF_000816755.2 Arachis ipaensis | reverse complement strand
CTATTAAAAATATAACTATTTATTTATATGTTTTTTTATTAATTTAAACTTTACAAAAAATAGTATCACTAGAGTGAGTTCCAATAATATTGTTAGACGAGAAAATGATCAGAAAATGAGGCAGAAATCTAGGATCCACATTATATATACTCTTGAATCTTGATCCATGTTTCATTTCCTAATAATTATTCTTCTAGCTAATACTTAATAATGAAAGCTGCAAATGAAAAGGAAATAAATACACCACAAACATACATAAAAAATTCGATAGTATATATTTAATAAATTATATGTAATAATTAGAAGAAGTATTGGAATATGATAGAAGTAAGATAAGTGATAATAAATTATGAAAAATAATGTGAATCCTATGACACGCATATACCGGTTTATTGGAAGAATGCATGTTATATATTATTATCATTATCAAGCCAGCTAGCAAGAATAATTGTATGCAAATCATAACATCAACATGTACCAAATAATTAATAGAGAAATTAGAAGTATTGAAATATACCATTGAATCATACAAATAAACTTTTAATTATAAAAAAATTATTTAATTAATAATAATTTACACTCATATTTACATAAATTTTACACACAAAAAATATATAATTTATATTTATATTTATCAAAATTTTATATATATGAATCAATATAATTTGTATTCATATTTTTTAAAATTTATATTTATTAAAAATAATTTAATATTTTTATTGATCAAATAATAACAAAAAATATTAAAAATTGTTGTTCCCAAAAATTTTTCTTTAATTATTTAAACTTGATTAAAGATTAAGAGATGGAAATACATAAAAATGAATATGATGAGTTATTATTGAATGTGTGATGATGAGTATATAAGATAAAAGATTGGCACGTGTGGTGAGAGAGAGAAAGAGAGAGAAGAGGACAAAAGGTTGATTAGGGTAGTGGTGTGATGTGAGAGTGAGTAATAGATATTGAGAGACTAAGAAAGAAAGAAAGAAAGAAAGAAATTAAAGCCCCCCGTGAGGAGTGTTTGGAGGCATTCCAATATAACATTACACACATCATTTTGTTACCTTCCTCTCCCTTCTCTTCTTTCGATGCTTATTATACCTTTCACTATACATCACGAGTTCATGATTCCTCCTCTTCATTTTCCTATTCCCCAAAATTTATATATACCACATGTATTTTCCCTTTTCCCCATCTATCCCTCTTTTTTCTTAGCTTAAGTGAAACAATTTTAAATAATTCATTCACCTATGTATGCTTTCATCAACTTATTAATCAAACTTGAGAGACCGAGAACCTAAATTGTTAACTCTTGTGGCCTACGTTTCTATACATGCACAAATTAGAAAATAAATCTTTATAGAAAGCTAAGTCACAATTGAGTTAGAAAAAAAATCATAATAAACACCAAAATTTTAATACTATATACTTAAATCAAACTTCTTAGAAAATTATAAATATTTTTTTTTGAGAGTTAAACGGCTAGAAACATTGTATTCACTGGCAGAAAATTACCCAGATTTGTTATGAAATTTATTCTATATTAAAATTGGACAGAATTTTAGTTTTTCAAATTGATTTTGTTAAAGATATAATTATTCGTATTCCTTTTTTAATCAGTTTAAATTTTTGAAAGAAGTAATTTTACGGGCTTCTATAAACTAAATGTTTAGAATTCAATTTGTGTTGATCTCTAAAAAAGAATTTCAGTATAAAACAAATAAAAAGAGAAAAATATTTATAAAAAAAAAATAAATGATTACATGAATTGAATAAATTAGTTCAGCTCGACATGGAAAAAAAGTTAGTATAAAATTACATTTCTATATCCTCAAAATTAAGAAAGGGCATTTTGGTAAATTCAGGCATGTATATAGGATTACTTTGTAAGCAGGGAAGAAAACACATGAGATGAATGATATATAGATTTGAGAGCTCATCCCCACTCTTTTAAATGAGTTGATAGCAAGAGATCTCTCATAGGAGAGATTTTTAAGAAGAGAGCCAAGAAAATAATACTAATAATAATAATAATAATAACAATAATAATAATGGTTTCAAGAGAGCAAAAGAGAGCAGCACTACTGCATGAGAAGCTTCAACTCCTTCGTTCTATTACCAACTCTCATGCTGTAAATATACTTCATTCCTCTCTCTCTCTCTCTCTTTCTTTTCATTGGTTCATGAATTTTCTGAAGAATGTTCAGCCAATTCTATGTCTATTCTTTCTGCATCCTCCATGTTAAGTATATATTCTTAATTTAATATCTGAATTATATTATGCAGGTGAACAAAACCTCCATCATAATCGATGCATCAAAGTATATTGAAGAGCTTAAAGAAAAGGTAGAAAGACTCAATCAAGAAATAGCCACAGCAGAAACTTCAAATCATCATCATCACCATAATCCTAATTTGCCTATGGTATATATATATATATTGTTGATATTATTTTATTAATTGTTTTGATCAAGTTTGAAATAAAGATGTTGTATGTGTATGTGCAGGTGACAGTAGAAACCCTAGAAAAGGGATTTATGATAAATGTAATTTCAGCAAGAAGCTGCCAAGGACTACTTGTTTCAATTCTTGAAGCCTTTGAAGAGATGGGTCTCACAGTTCTTGAAGCTAGGGTTTCTTGTACGGACACTTTTCGATTCCAAGCAGTTGGAGGAGAAGTAAGATCACATACACATACACATTCTATATATAAACATAAACAAAAATGTTATTTGTACATCAAAATCAGCCACTAAAATCAGTCATTAATATATTTATGTATAAATATATGTATAGTTTAATTTATTTTTAATGTGTATTTATATTTTAACATATATTTTATACTGATAACTGATTTTAATGTCTGATTTTAGTGTACACGTAGTATAACTCAAACACAAAAAATTGAATAATAACACAACATTTGTATATGATCAATCTCATCATTATTAGGTGAAAATTCAAGAGCAATTAATTTTTTATAAAGTTGATAGTTTAGGACTATTAGATAATAATTTAGTTAAACCTCTTAAATTATTTAACGATTCTTAACTATTAATTTTATGTGAAGTTAATTGCATTATAGTTTTTCCCTAACCATTGTTACCTTGTGTTATTACTCCATAGGCTTTTGGAAGTCACATGTTGTCCTTGTATAAAACATTTGTTCCTCTCTCTCTCTCATCATCTCTCTATTGAGGGAAAAATATAAAAAAGGAATAGGATCTATGTAGTTACGTTGCTGTGCAATATTGTTGATCATGATCATGAATCTATAGTTCTTTTTAAATCTTAGCCTATTTATATTAATCATCCTCAATAATATAATATTTATTTACTTCATATAGAAACAACCAATTATTTTTCTCTCCTACATATATAAATCAGAAATTTTAGAGATTAGTAATTTTTAGTAATTTTGATCATTATTTGATCAACATAAATGCT
>NC_029791.2:8435294-8437346 GCF_000816755.2 Arachis ipaensis | reverse complement strand
GATCAACATAAATGCTACTTTATTTTTAACAAATAAATTTTATTAATTTATATGTATATATTTAAAAAAATATAAATATAAATTATATTTGTAACTTTTATATTTTTTTGTATATAAATATAGATATAAATTATTATTAACTAAGTACTAATCTAAAATAATAATATTTGTTGGTCACGTAACATTGATAAATATATTTCATGCACAAGAATAATGAAGGCTATATATAATAATGCAACTTTTTATCTTCTTCTTTTCCTTTTATTAATTACTTTTATTTATTTATTTTGTGTAGAATGATGAACAAGGTGAGACTATTGATGCACAAGCTGTGAAACAAGCAGTGGGACAAGCAATAAAGAATTGGAGCCAACAAAGTGCTGATCAAGATTAAATCAAGAGCCCGCTTCTAATAATATAAATATATTTTTTAATTTGTATCTTATATATAGATGGTTGTCTTCATTCTTTTGTTTTCTTTTTTTTTTTCTTTTTTCTATTTTTCAAGTTTCTTTTTTCTCATTATCTTAATCCTATGTTTGGCTAACTGCCAATTTTGTTTATTAAGGGAAGAATCTTCGTGAAAGAATGCGTATTGATATCTTCTGAACGATCCTTTCAATCCTTCAATAATCTTCAATGAAATTATATACGAGTAAAAAAAAAACAAAGAAGAAGAAGAATGAGTTGGTTGTGTTCATCAAACTTATATATGATGCCAAGATACCTAACACTACTACATATATAAATTCATAGAAGATTTTAATTAATTAGTTATTAACTGTCCTAATTAATTAATTAATTATATGATTAAGAATTGATTAAAAAAAGAATTAATTAGTTATTAACTGTCCTAAATATATATTTTCATGTCTGATGGGTAAAATTGATTTAAAAACAAAAAAACTCCTAAAGCAAAAGTGTAAGTGCCCTATAGAGAAGCAGAAAGACGTTGAAGTTGACACTTGTTAACTTTAGAATAACATTATATTATTTTCAAACAAGATTTTTGGCACAATCAAGTAATAATGAATTGGAGTCACGTGAGGTACTTTTTTTATTACTTCACCCAAATGGTCAATACATGGTAAACAAGTGAGAGCGTTAAGGTCAATATTTTGAAACTAATGAGCCATTTTTATAGATTCAGAATTACACAACATATTTTTCTATAGATATACTTAATAATGGTGTGTAATTGTTGTGAGTATTGTACAAAATAAGATTAAGAATAAATAATTAAGCTAATGGTCGTACCAAATATGATGATATTATTTTTTCTAAAAATTTAAGCTAATACATAAAAGGAGACAACATAAATGATTATATTTTAAATATTTTTATTTAAGTAATTTTTTTAAATTTATTTAATTTTTGCATTTTTTTATTTATTTTATGCTATTTTTTTTATATTTGAAATTTTATCAAGAATCAAACTCTAAATTTTTTAAATATAAAATTTTGATACTATGTTATGATACTATTTTTTCTACAAACTTAAAGTAATAATAAAAGGAGAAAACATAAACAATTAAATGTCTAAGAGTATAAATTAATATTAGATAGTAGTGCTTGAGTACTGGTGTTATATATTATGATGTAATTTTCTTAGATGATGAACAGGACAAAACTTTTATCGTTAATATTAAAAGCAAGCAATTGTGGTGAAGAGTTTAATTATTTATTGGTGAAAATTCAGGTGAAGTCGACTTCATGTGAAGTTGATACTTCAGAGTTATTAGACAAAAATTTAGTTAAATCAGTCAAATTATCTAACGGTTCTCAGATACCAATTTTACGTAAAATCGTCTGCACCTGAGTTTCTACTTTATTTATTATATAAGGTTATAGGTTAAAATTTCATTACAAATGTTACTCCCGAATAAAACACAAATTCACAATTGTGCTCATAGAAATTGATCCGATCCACTTTAATAAAATGGAGTTGCATCAATAGAAAATTTTAATAAAGGTAATATTTCTCATATAATATTTCAGGAATAACTTCATATAATATTGTTTTATTTTTTTTGGGGGGGGGGGGGAGGTTTA
>NC_029791.2:8433481-8434356 GCF_000816755.2 Arachis ipaensis | reverse complement strand
TGGTAGTTAACAGTAAATAACTGATATTAGCATGTAGTTGGGCCCATCTTAGTAACATAAGGCTGGGTCTGTTTCTGGCCCAATATCATTTTAGTCTAATTTTTTCCATGTATTGCAATTATGTTAAGAAAATCTAAGAAGATTCAGACCAAAAGATAAGAGGATATGAAAGTGCTATCTATCTATGATGTTACAAAATCCCTAATCTCTCACTCTGATCAAAAAAAAAAAAGAGGATATGATTTGATACCAAATTCTTCATGCAGAGTAGCTCCTACAAAATTAAAGAACCACAAAATGGATATCCTTGGTTTTATTTTTTTATTGTTCCCCATATTCTCTGACTCCACAGACCAATGACTAATTTGTAGTAAATCTAAACTTCATTTTCTTTTTGGTCATTCTAAACTTCATTTAAAAACTTCTTGATGCACACAATAGACCAAATTCGAACTTAAATATATATCATTGTAAAAGGTGGGCTTTTTTTTTGTATTTGTTAACGGTTTTGTACGCAAAGGCATGGGCCATTAAAACATGTTATTCCCTGACCAAAAAAAATGTTACCCGAAGGCCCAAGTGGCTCATTCAAACTAAGTTAGATTACTCAATTTTTTTTCTATATAAAAAGTTAATCAAATAAATAAATTAAAATTTGATAAACTTATAATTAAAAAAATAGTAAATTTCAAATAGGCCTCAATTTGCATTCTGGAGGGAATTATGGAAAATAACGAGACACATTTGGAGTCGATAAACTTCTAATTAATCGTCATCATCATACATCATTAGAAGTCATACATATTGATCCTACTACATAGATATATTACAACTGCTGCTAGCTTTCTCAGTTCCCTCCCCCCAGGTTCTTAATT
>NC_029791.2:8412592-8432854 GCF_000816755.2 Arachis ipaensis | reverse complement strand
ACCTGGCATGTATAAGCCTAAGACTTGGTTTCATTGGAGACTTTGCTCTTGAATAAGCAATCAGTGATGCTCCTATTCCTGAGGCCCATAGCCCCCCTGAAAAATTATTAATATATTCTATTAAATAACAAAATTAATTAATGGTATTATTATTCTTATTAAGAGTTAAGACTATTTATGAAATATAATAATCTATTCATTTTATACTTAATTTTCAGCATGCATGTTCAAATTAATCTCATAGATCTGATAAACAAAATTGCTAGTAATCAATAAACTTACCAACTGTAGTGAGCTTGTGCTCTGAAACCCAGGACTGAACTGACTCCATGTTATTGTTGTTGATATTTGTGTTGTATAGTGTTATTGTGAAAGGAAAGAGTAGTGGATATACTACTTATATAGTAGGTGAAATTAAATTATTAATTAATCGAAATGTTATATAAATGTGGCCCCTGGGTTTGTTTGTGTTAGCGGGTTTAGACTTTAGTGTGTTGGGTCACACCTTTAGTTTGTTGGAACACAGAAAAGTGGTTAAACTAGAGGCTTAACCCGGTTTTGTCCCTGCTCTTCTCAGTCTCAACTAAATTACTTTCAGTAACTGATTTCTATGCATGTGCCTTATGATTTTGTTATGTTTCCATGTGAAAATAGCTTTTTAACATAAAAACTGATAAAAAACAAATTAAAGTGGCTTTTGAGTTTTGAGGCTGTGACTGTGTGCTGCTTCAAGTTAAGGGAAAATGAGCACCATTTATATCTGTGGCCTGTGGGTTATATTTAGATTTTGGGATTCAACAAGATCGAACTCTTGAATCTAGCGCTCTAATACCATGTCATGATACCACTCATTCCAAAAGGATAATACTAATAATTATATCTCTAATACTCCCTAAATCTCCATTGTACATATTGTATAAATATTCCATTGGCTCCTCATACTTTCCCTATATTTAATTATTTATAATCATATACCTTTTTTTCTGATTAGGCACCGTCCATGCATTAGATACATTAAACTACCACCAAGTACAGGTTGAGATTTGAAAACGGTTACCAATCTCAAGAAGGGATAATTTTACTCCATTTTTCATACTCAAAATACAATTAATCTCCACATTTTCCGGTAGTAGAGAAATTAAAAAATAAAAAAATAAAAAAAAGATAAAATTTTCAAGGAAAAATCAAGCCATTTGTTCTATGTCATTCATATTTAAGATGTGAGCAATAAAATTGTATTCTTTTTATTTTAAGTTAACTTTTTAAAACAGCTATAAAAATGTTACTCATGATCTAAAAAATTTAATTAAAAAGTTAATAAATTTGTATTACTGACATGTCAAACAATGAATAATATAAAATAGGAGATGCTCCCATAAAGATGCGTAAAACGTCTTTTTGTAAAGACATTTACGTGTCGAATTATTATTGGACGTATTAATGAACATGTTATTTTTGAATTTCTTAACAAATTAGAATAAAACCGATTTTTTTATAACAATAACAATAAAACTAATTTTTTTTAAGAATTTAATTGTATTTTTAAATTTTTAGGAATTTAAATATCCAAAAAACAAAAATGTCAGGAATATAATTGTCTTTTTTTTTTTAAATTTAAAGATATTCGGTTTAAATGGTATAATTCGATCGGATCAAATCAGGTCTAATCATTATAATACAGACAATTGAGTTTATTATTGTTGCTATAATAAACTGATTTTGTTCTGATTTATTTTTATTAACCGGTTCAATAATAATGTCCAATAATAACATGACATGTATAAACGTCTTTAAAAAAAAGACATTTTTAGCGTCTTTATTAAAGTGATAAAATAGATTTTTTGGTACTTATAAAATATTTTTGTCTAACCTATTTAAAAATAGAGATAGAATAAAGTGAGAGTGTGAGACTCATCTCTTTATTTTTAAATTTTATAAATAAATATTAGGCACCATATAGAAGAGACGATAGAACAAATGATTTGATTTGTTTTTACAGCAAAGTCAAATAAATAAATTCTATAAATATATATATACACACACTTATTTCCCAAACGTCCAAAAGAAAGTAATTTGTTTTTCGATATTCTGTTTCTTAAGAAGTGTCTAAATTTTTTCTTCTTTTAGTGAAGTTTCTTTGGGTTAATATCCTTCTTCCTTTCTTTTGCGCTGATTGTAATGGACACATATCCTCATTTTATCAATGAAATATAATATCTTAGGACGAAAAAGAAAGTAATTTTTTTTCATGGGCCTATTTTGGGCCTATTCACATGTATTAAAACATGTGAATCAGCCCAGCTTGTATGAGCGTTATATCAGTGGCCCATATAAAACTTATTCATGTCCAAAAAGAAACTATATTACCAAAAAAAAAAAGCAGCTGAGGTTTCTGTTCGTTGTCATTGACCATAATCAGTGGACTATTGGAGTCTTCCTCTGAAAGCTTGCCTCAGGATTTTTAATCCTTATTGTTCAACTGAAAATTCCCGCTATTCAGGAAAGACGAGAAAACACTACACACTCAACGAACAAACAAGCAGCTTCTTCAATCTTCCATTTTCAATCATCGCATCACTTCTTCTTCTTCTTCAATTGAAATGGGAACCGAGTTCCCGAAGATCTAACGATGGAAGCTGACCGAAGCACTAAACGCAGAAACCCTCTATCCGATCGCACCAACACTCTTAACTCTTCTTCTCCAATTTCCATAAACCTTATCAAACCCAAACCCAAACCCAAATCCAAACCTCCTTCTTCTACTTCTTCCAAGCCTCGCCTCAATAAACCTTCTTCACGCGCCTCTTCTACCAACGCTGCCACAAATCTCCAAAGCACTTCTTCGAACCCTGCCGTTGCTCCTCCTCCGCCTTCGTCGCCGATAACCTCCTCTCCTCCCGGTACTTCAATTATTCTGCTCTCAATTTCTTGAATTTGTTTCCAATCTCATTTTAGCTTTTATCTATAATTTGCGCCTTTTAGGATTATTAGCTTGCAATGCAATGATTTTACAAATTAGGATGAGATTCTAGCTCAATTTTAGTTAAGCTCAAGTTGCTTGGGACCACCGCCAGATTTACAATGATATATAAACTGTGATTGTTAATAATTGATTGTGGATTATAGGGTAATTTATTGAGTGTGCAATTTTATATGCTTTGAATTCAGGTAATTTTGTTGATCTTGAGGATTTTGAGCCTATTTCAGTAACCTACAGCCGAAGAAGTGCTCCGAATAAAAGGAAGGATAAAGGGAAGGCTTTGGCATTTCCTGACATCAGCACACCCATTTTGAAGCTCTCTGATACAAGGTAATTCTTCCTCCTGTTTTACTAAGTTACTGATAGTATTGCTCTAGAACTTGGATGTAGGTGTAACCGTGTGATTAATATTGGTTGCAGAAATTGGTACTTGGGCTGAGTAAGATTCATGGAGTAGTAGAAATGGAAAAGAAATTAAGCTGCAAACTTTTATAATTTGAGACTTCTGTAAAGTATGAATGAAGTGCTTCAATAGGAAAATAGTTAACAAATAGATAAGAAATTTTTAAAACAAAAAAAGATACGAAATAGGGATATAGTTCCACATGAAGAGTTTTTGTCCTGTTTTTCTCATGATAGTTTCACGTCCTGCAAGTTGGAAGAATTTTGCTTAAGATATTCTGATGAATGTTGCGTGCTACATGTATTGGTCGAGTTAGGCATGTAGGTCTTGATTGAAAACTTGGAAAGTCTATCAGGGTTTATTGTGGTGCATGTGATGCTATATTGAAGTGCTTAATGATTAAGATTTCTCCTTTTTGTTTCATCTGTTTTAGCCTTCAAATAGAATCCGTCAAATTCTTCAAGTTCGTGTTTCCTTAATTCCTTATTGATATTGATATATATGTTATAGTTGGACACATCCACAGTAATTATGGACTTAATAGAGGCAGCCAAGTTTCATTGTTACTTGTATTGTCTCTTTCCTAGAAAGCATACCATATAATTATTTGTCACGTATTGTCTATTGTCATGAAAAGCAGGCCGAAAACTGATGATGGTAAAAGTGCAAATCTACCTAAAGCCAAGGCATTGACCGTTCCTTTGAGAAAGGTAAATAGATTGATTATTACTCTGTTTCGGTGGATTTGTTTGGACCGTCAAACTCCTATGTATATGTGTGTTGATTGATTATTATTGTTTGCAAGTTATTGCTGTTTCCTGAAACGGTCCATTCTGAAAATACTGCAATAAGAATTTTGCATACAGTGTGTGTGTATAATAGTTAAAGTTAGAGTACTCCTGCTTTTCTGGTTGTTTTTCAAATTTCTTAAGTATGTCGTGTTTAAGTTTCGAGTAAATTGCATAATTTGCGATTGACAAAAAGTCATAACTCTTTTGGTCGTTACTTATTGTTCTACAAAAAGTCTTAAATAGTTCAGTTTGAAGTAGGATGTGATTAAAATCTTTGCAGTACTTATCCACATATGCCATATATTTTTGCATGGTTATTATTTTGCAATTCCTGATTGAACCATGTCGTATTAGATACAATGCTGAAGCTTTTTGGTTTATTTTTGCTTTTTGCAGAAGCAACGTACCACGTCATCAGAAGATATGCTCAAGGATTCCGAGCTGCAAGATTACATTGAAAAACAGAAAGCCTACTTTAAAATGATTGATGAATTTGAACTGATGGAAGAGGAAGTTGAAACAGATGATGAACCGGATGAAGTGGAAAAGACGCAATCCAAGTGTAACTAGCAGTTAGAAAGTTGTTTTTGTTTAGCTAGTTGTATAGTAATGATATACCAGTTTTCTAAACAATGTAGCGTCAACCCCTCTTTAACAAAATATAAAGTTCTTGTAAATCTTTTGGTCATGATGAATTCTTGATTCCACAGTATTGCAAATTGTATGGATAAGCTGAATAAATATTATGATTCCTTTTATTGCATCTCAGCATGATGACAAATTTATAGTTACAGGATCACTATAACCAAATAGATGTAACAAACAATTGAACTTACATGGATGTAAATATGTCTACAGGAAAACTGAGGAACTTGGGAAAATCATGTGCACATTCATATAAACCCAGAAGGTTTATTGATGAATAAACCAGGTTCCTTGACACCAAGAACAAATAATCAGAATTCAGACATAGTTTTGGAAAAAAAAAAAAAAACTATTATACATAATTTTAAGTAGCTGATGTTTAGTTGACTTTAGCACAATTGAGTCTAATCTCCCCCTTTTTTCCTGTGAGAGGCTTGATCCTGCTCATTTTCACCATGCCCTTGGCGAAGTCATTAAAGAATGCAACTCTATCCGTAGCATATTTCCCCACCAGATGGTCGGTAGAACCTCCGTTGTACAGCTCCTGGTCAGAATGAAGAAGAACCTTCTTCTGAACTAAATTTTTATAGTACAGGTTATCGAAATGGAAGGGAGTTTGATGGTCGAGGGGTTCGAGCAATTTGTCGTTTCCGGTTCTGGGACACTTGCTCTGCAAGAATTTGGCATAGGAGGCATCAATGTTGGTGTCATTGTAGATATGTGGTCGGAAAAGTCTGCATTGAGATAGGCCAATGGTATGTGCCCCTGTTATGGAAATCTACCCTTATTAATTGAAATTTTATTATTATATAATTGGTGGCATTATTCAAGTAAGGTTACTACTTCCATGATAACGTTTTTATGTGAAGATAAATTTGTAAATCATTAGATGATTTGACATGCTTGACTGAACCATCTAACGATTCACAATATCATCTATCTTCACATAAAGACGTCTTCATGGAAATAACCACCTTCAAATAGTAGTTACCTGAGAGGGCCACCAAGTCTTTCTCTGAGAGGCCTTGGTTAGCGAAATTCTGTTTGAGAGTACTTAGATTGAAGGAGGGTGCAGGAATGGAGTTATTAGCATCAAGTCTGCTTGCTGTAGTAGAATCTCTTCTTCCTAAGCCTACTTCCCAAGATGGCCCTCCCAACTGCAAAATTATCAATGTTTTAAGCCCATAATTTCACTTATAACACTCATCACTGAGATTTGATTGGTGTACATTACATAAACTACAGAGTCTCTAGCAGCCAATGCAAGAATATCAGCACATGACACCACCCCAGGGCATTCTTTCTCCACCATGGCCTTGATGTCATCAATCACATTGAACCCTCTTGCTGAATTGTTGTTCGCTGCCGCCGTCTGCTCTCCTATGAACCTGCTCGTATCGTCCAGCAGTATCGATGCATCACACCCCTGATTGCATCACCATAATGTAGTTTCAGCAACAAGTAACAAACAAAGTGACAAAACATTCTTTAGACTAAAGTTTAGGCTGGTTCATCGTGTCGAAGATACAACCATTTTTCTATTCGCTGTAAATTTTGGAATAAGTGGTTTCATAATATAGTATCAAGAGTTACTGACATTTACGAAGCAGTCATGGAAATGAAGGCGGAGTATGGAAGCTCCCATGCGAGCTTCTTTCTGAAGGGCTTTGGTGATTCCGGTCTTGACTATGGCCAGAAGGTTCCGGCAGCTGCAGGAGTAGAAATCTGTACGTAGCTGAGCAGCATTTGCTTCAGAAACTGTAGCTGCAGCAACAAGAGCAAACAAGAGCAAAAAATAAGAAGTAGAAGCCATTTATGTTGAGTTTCTTCAATTTTCTATTGTTGCTTTCTCTTATAGTCACAAATGTTTTGGACCAAAATATAATGATTAATTATTTGGTGAATTATATTGAACCAATTGAATTATTGAAACTGCACTATATCTCCATATATATTTATTAACGTAGAAAGTAGAAACACAATTATTACGCACGTAACACATTCAAAATTAATCACTCATGACAGTTCAATCAACTTTTCTTTGATTAATTAAAACTAGCTAGAATCTTAACGAAGGTGCTCTCTTCTATTTTCTTTTTTAAGAAAAAATTATTAACAAAATGGTTATTTAACGAAGGAATATTTCGGGGAAAAAACAAATAACGAATGGGCACCAAACATAGAAATAAAGAACAAAATTGAGTTTTTGTACGTGTATATGGATTCACATTATCTTTATGGAAAAGTATAGGATACCAACATATTATCTGCCAACTTCTGCCAACTCTTATTTATAATTGTGTTTCATGGAAGTGTGTTCGTGGATGTGTCTAATAATTAATATATTTTAAATACATATATAAAGAGACACATCCAGAAAATATATCTATAAAGACACTTCTATTAAACACAGCTATAAAAAAGATATTTTTATTAGACATATCCACAAATACACTTCCATAAAACACAAAAGTTGGCAGAAGTTGACAGATATACTGTTGGTAACGTAACGGAACCGTTTCTTTATAGTGTGATTTATTCCTTGTAAGATAAATTTGATTTACAAATATGTAATTGAAAAAGTCGGCCACCATAATGAGAAGGATTTTTAGAGACATTCGTCTGTATTCTCTTATCAGTTTTAGTTTTTTAAAAAATCATAATATAATATCAGAACTTCTATAACCGAAAAATGTATAGAGTTTGATCTTTGTTATACATTACAACAACAAAAAAAAAAAATAATAGGAGACAAATTAAAACGAAAAAAAAAAAGTGCAAAAGATCACATAAATAAAAAAACTCTTATGTAAAAGGACATATTGCATATATAATTATTTATGTGTCTTCTCTTATTAAATTTAGATAATAAATTTTTGACGTGAAGAAGATATATTATAAATTCATATCTCTCAAAAATAAAATTTCTAAAAAATTTATAAATATAAAATGTTTTTCATCTCATAAATTAATTTTTAAAGTTCAGTTAGAACCAGGTACCCTCAAATTAAACACTTTCAATGGGTTTAATTTACTAGAGGTAGGTATATATAGACAATATAGTATTGCTCGTGGGGTATATACATAACACACAGACATGACACAACCCCATGATTTATAATTGAGCATTTTGGTGATATATAAAGCAATTGCCATGTAATTTGATAATTCTGCATGACCTGTTCTATTTTCATTGGCCATTTTGGATCAATTATTGGCTGCTATATATAAATACGCGAAGATGATGATCCTGATCAACACAAACAAAACGTTAAACGTTAATAGTTTACATCCTAAATTATTGCGCTATGAGATTTGACATCTTGAGCAGTTTGGTTGTTCCAAAAAAAAGTGCACCATGATTGTTTCGCTTTTACCGTGCATGGATTGCTTGTATTGGGAGCTCAGTCAATGTTGTTTGGTGAAATAATGAAGGGTCCTCCAAATTGAAGAAAAATAAACGGATGATTATGGATTATTTATATTAGAGATATAATTATTGCTAACAACACATTAAGGGTGTGTGGTTTAAAAATTAAATTTTATTAACAAGAATATCATTTTTAGGAATATAATGCCTAGAAATAAAATTACTTGGAATACATGATTTTTATGTTTGGTTGTAAAATTTAATGTATTAGAATATTATGTAATAATCTTAGGAATGACTAAATTTTTGTTTGGCTGAGTTTAAATATCTTGGTCATATTATGTCCCTAATATCAAATATCTTTTGTTAAATTATTATTGACTCTAAATTTTTTTAAATTTACTAAAATACCCCTAATAACAAATATCTTTAGTTAAAATTATTATTGATTCTAAATTTTTTAAAATTTACTAAAATATCCCTAATATTAAATATGTTTAATATATCAAAATTACCTTTACTCATTCAAATTAAAAGGTTCATAACTAAACTTAATAAATACATGAAAAATTTATATATGAATATATTTTAAGATAAATTCAATATAATTATTTTTAGATAAAAATATTTATTTTTATTTCCAAAAATATCTCTAATATCAAATTTTTTAATTTTTTAAAAAATTAAATATAAAACTAATCGAATATTATTATTTTTTTACATTGAAATTTTTTGTGAATTTACAAAAATATCTCTACTAATAAATTTACTATAATATCCCTAATAACAAATATTTAATTAAAATTAATTTATCATAATTAAATTTACTAAAATATCCCTAACAACAAATATCACAATTAAATATTAACACTATTTTAACTCTTATTCATACTCAACATGATATTTAATGTGAATGTTTAATAATAGGTTGTTGCTGCCACATCTGATGGGATCATTGTATGCAAGGCCAGTGATTCAATTTTTGTGTTTCATCAAATAAAATTAGTGACTATGACGAATGTAAAAGGAGCAGTGTTCATCTCAGATGATCCTCAACTAACTAAATGGGAGCATCTTTATTCTCCTAGCATTATAATTACTTCCAAAGATGTAAAATCTGTGACCAATTATGCCCAAAGCAACAAGAATTCAAAAGTCACCATCAATTTTTAACAAACATTTTTTGGAATCAAGCCATCACCAGTTGCTGCACATTATAGTTCAAGAGGAACTTTACCTAGTTTTTCATGGATCTTAAAACCTGATATAATGGCACCAGGAACTAGAGTTTTAGCTGCTTATATTCCTCACAAAACAACAATAACAATTGGCACAAATGTCTTCCTATCAAGTCACTATAATATTCAATAAAAATTCAAAAATAACAATATTTAAATCAATTTCTTCAAAAATGGCAAAAGTTTCCTCAATTGAAGTTGGAACACCATGTCGATCAGACTATTGTTCCTTATAATGTTAAGGCCAGCCTTCATTCTATCATCAACGCTCAAACCAGGAACATCTCTCAACAGTGCCATTAGCTTCATTCTGCGCTCAACTCCTTCTTTCTCATGCTTAAAACAAGAAACCATATCAACTAAAACGGTTGTGTGTTCTTGATAAGCACCTTTCATATCTCTCATTGATTCTACTACTATGTCAATCACTTCCTCACTTTTGCCCTCTCATTTTCTTTTATTCCTTTCTATAGATGAAAAACTAGGAACAGCAGAAGCACTAGGAGCAGCAAGAACACCAGGAGTTGGAGGCTCCTAAAAATTAAAAGCAACACCGATGAGTGTGTTGCAAGAAAAAGAAAGAAAAAAAGAAAGAAGAAAGCTCGAGATGATGAAACTATAAACTTGAAGAAGATTATTCAATATTGGTAGAAATGAAGAACAAGTAGCTTAACTGATTATACACTCTCTACACTTGTATATACAAGCATTACCTCTGTCTTGGCCAGTAAGACTAACAACATTAACTAACTAAACAGAACCTAATAGAATATTAACTACCTTGATTCTAATTCTGTTTGCATAATTACATTCATATCCTTTTCTTCTTTGTTATTACACTCCACAGAAATGAAGATCAGTATTTCTATCTAAATGCTCAACATGATGGAAATAGTTAAGGCTAGTCACAGTCACAGATTAAAGTAAATGAATTAATGAAGAATCACTCTAAAATCCAAGAAAATACACAGCAGCAGCAGGATCAACAATAAGTGAATTTATGTACATGAATTAGAGTCAATTGCTTACGTACTTGAGAATCAGCTTCATATTCCATTTTGGTCTCTTCCAAATTTACTTGGGTGTTTTCATTCACGTGTCGATCACTCAAGGTTGCTTCGCGCTCAGCCTCCATTGTAGCAACTGCTTGAGTTACATTTTTTGTATTGCCTCCTTGAGCCCTATCTCTACCAAATGCTATTCTCAACTCTTCAAAATGTGAAAATAGTTTGTTGTAGAGGCTATTAGCATTAGGATGGGACTGAAATTAAAAGAAAATAAATAAGCAATAAATATTAAAAAGCTAAGATAAATAAACTTGTATTAAGAAAGTTATTTAGAATTTACACTCTTCCATTCATTGAAAATTTGTCGCTCCACCACAATCATTTTATTTTTATCGTTCCAACCAAATCCACTCCCAGCTGTGCCCATCATCTCAACTATTGCAAAATATTGTCTTTTTAACAATTTCACCCTTGATTCAATGTGTGGATTAGCCTAAACATAGCATAACAATTTAGAATTATTACTACTCAGATTAAATTCAATAAACTGAATTTCGATACAATGATACCACAATTCATCCAAGCATAACTAAATATAGTGAATGCATGGAGCAGTAACAATCATTCAGTTTTTGAATAACCAACTTATTATGAATAAGGTAAAGTTTAATTTATATGTAAGTTGAATATAAAGTTTCTTTGTTTAATTTAACACTGCAATTTTAAGACTATATATATGAACTAATTCGTAGTAACACAACAACCCAACAACATAAATATCATCAAAGTGCATCTCTGAATTAAAATTATGCATTCGTAAAAAAATTGACGATCATATAATTTGAATCTAAATCAATGATGATAATATAATATAGTCGCACTCATAGATCATGCATGGTATCTAGTTCTGAAGGCATCCTTCTTAACATATCATTGATTTTTCAATTTTGTCTAATTTATAATTTTTATATATTCAAACGAAATTTTTTCTGGTCGTTTCATCTCTATCCCATCATCATCTTAAAAATAAATGAGAGCACAATAGTAAAGCATCCCAATATAGAAGCATAAATATTTTGTAAACTATACGATTATAACACAAATATAGAATTATAAACAAAGAAAACAAGTATTATGTAAAAAAACTGTACTTTAAGATCACATCCAAGGATCTTTTCATGCAGCATTTTTTTCAAATATTTTTCATAATCGGATTTAAACGTGCCATTGTTACACTTTCAAGAAGTAGTTGCAAGCTTCACTAAACACTCAACTAATTTTGTATCTTCATGTGGCATCTATTGACGCTTAGTTTGCTTTAAATTAGGTCGAATATTCTCTTCCATTTTCTATAGACTAATAAACAAAAAATAACACAAGACAATTTTTCATCATCTTAAAGCAAGGAATTACACAAATATAAAAAGAACAATAATTAAAGGCCAATCACAGAATCACTGCAATCCCATTTTCATCATCTTAAAACAAAGAATCACACAAGTACAAAAAGAACAGTAATTATAAAATAAAATAAAACAAAAATGTACTAGATGGTCTTGTTTGTAGCAATAGTGCGGGGGCCGAGCAGTGAATTGTTTGTGTGTGTGATTTCTCTGAGCACACCGTCATATAAGGTACATTAATAGTTCTATAGACTATCCTAATCTCAATGGGCAGTTACTCTTTGTACACCACTTGCAGGAAATTTGAATTTCTTGTAGCTGTTCCCGCACTTCTTGCTTGCTGTTAATTTCAAAATTTAAATAAATAACCAACTATCAAATGATCTAACTTAATTTAAAATAGATATAAATATTATATATAGGAATATTACCAAATAACCAATTATTTATTTTTATAATTTTCTTATGAAAATAATATTTTGTCTAACAAGATGCCCCAAAGATTTCTCACTTGAAGATATGCAATGATTGAAAGTGAGAAAACTTAGTTGTTTATTGACATTTTTTTATTTTTGATATTGAGAGTCAATTGACATTTTAGACACATCCGCTTGACAGATTAAATGCCTACTAGTAATAGACTTAATAGAATTTCTAAGTTTATAAATTTTTTTTACATTAATAGTTGAACTGTCAATGTGGTCTATTCTTTCGTATGAAAATTTTTAAGTGTGTCAAATGATATCTATTCTAATTTTGGCACATTAAATGTGTATCAATTGACCCTTATTTTGACCTTTAATATTTCAGTTAAGAGTTTTTTTGACACACACATTCATTGTTTTAATTGACACAATTTTTTTTTAACTTCAGAGATAACAGAATCTTAACTTCGTGAAGTTGTTTCTTTCATATGTTAAACTCTAGGTGTCAATTAAATTTGATAAAATTTCTAATCCTAAAAAATCTCCACATTAACATTCCAATAGTTTTGACTCCAAGCGCTAATAGACTCAACAGAATTTCTAAGTCAATTAGGCTCTTGTATTTATGAAGTACATACCCAAATGTCAATGAGAGATTATTTTTGTCCAAGATTTTAAACTTGACGCATTTTTTTCTTTAAATAAAACCATTCATATCTATTTTACACATCTCAATACTTTCAGGATTAAATGCCTTGGTGTCAACTGTCAGTGGCTTGACTCCAAGATTATACATCCTGAACTCCATATGCATCTCATCATAGTAACATGTACTATTATTAGCAAGAACTTCTTCCACTTCTCCATCTTCGTTCCAGAAAATCAACTTTGATGTAGAGTGGATGGAATAGCACCCATTCGGTGAATCCAATCACGACCCAAAAGCAAGCTAAAACCAGCTTTAGAAGGAACAACAACAAATAAAGTTGGCCTATTGACAGAACCAACCTCAATTAACAGCAGAACCACACCTCTAACAGAAGAAGTCCTTCCATTAAAATCTGTTACCCCAATGCTACTTTTAATCAGCTCTTTTTCAGTCTTTCCAAGCCTTCCCATCATTCTTTCAGGCATGAGATTGACAGCAGCTCCCCCGTCAACCAAAATCTTATTGACTATCCTTCCGTCAACACGAGCCTTGATATGCAGTGGACGCAAGTGTTCCTTATCATTTTTGGTAGGCTTCTCAAATAATCCTCCACCACACATATTGTCATCTAGCAATAAGCATTCGCTTTCAGGGAAGACATCATAACAATCATCTTCTAATGACTCTACTTCCTGGACTTGACTATACTCCTTAGGCAATATTGACACCACAGCTATAGGTTGCTTAACACCAAATATTACTTCTAAGCTGTCATCAAAATCAGTGTCAAAATTATCAGTAATTAAATCTTCATCCTTTTCTCCCTTGTTTTCAACCATTACCCTCTTCCCAGCAAGATTCTTCTTGACATTTTTATTGCACTTAGGGTGATTAGAAGAATTGCCTGTTTCTACATACTTGACCATGGTTGGCAAAAGAGAAAAATCTACTCCGTGTCTCTTGTATGGATCTAAAGGAACATACTCAGGTATATTCTCTTTCTGCTCAAAAATTGTAAAAAGAGAATATTTTAAAATATTTTGACAATTTGACCAAGGAGAATAATTAGGAACCTGCTGCATGTTAGGATTATAACAAGAATAAATTGGCTTTGAGGGAACAGGCACATTTTTTGGAATATATATACTACCTCCATCTTGTGCATGATTCATGATCCATAACTGAGACTCATAGTACCTAGGCTTAAAAGGTCTAGGCTTCATCCATTTGTTTTTTCCTCTTGCAAAAGCAGTAGGTTGATTCTGCACATTTCTCACATTCTGGACCCATTTATTGTTTAAAATTTTGGTGGGAGGAACTCTTGTCTTTTGAGAAAATCCATCAGGTTTTTCATCAATCATGACCACAGTCTTCATCTTCTGGTTGACGGGTTGTACCCCAGTGTTGTTGACGCACTTGTTCAAAGGAGTTTGACCGCCCAACTTTTGTTTTTCCTCTGCTATCTTCCGCTTTAGCTCGTTAGTTTCATTTTCTTTTTCAGCAATCTTCTTTCTCAACTCAGCCTTTTCTTTCTCTTCAACTTTGTACTTTTCAAACTCTTTTGCAGCTTCCTTGTCAAAAACAGCATTGTACTTTGGGCACATGGCAATGGTGCTATTAGATTCTTTAATTCTCAACAAAAAATCTAACAAATCCTCATCAGGACGAGGATAAACTGGCTTCTTATCTTGTTCAAAGACTCTCAGGTTCTTATTTTCATTTTTAGCACTAACCATCGTGGCATCAACTTCTACCATGTTGATTGACAAATCGAATGGCTCAACATAATTTGAGTCAGCAGCAAATGGTTCAGTGTCCACCTTCATAGTAGTTTTATCCTCAAACTTCAGTCTTCCCTCCTTAATTGCTTTTTGTATCAAATCCCTGAAACAGACGCAATTGTTAGTGGCATGCGAAAATACTTGATGAAACTTACAAAATTTCTTATTCTTTATTTCATCAGTTGTAGGCATTTTTTTTCCTTCAGGTAAAATAAGCTGCTTATCTTTTAATAAAATTTCAAATATTTGATCTGCCTTAGAAATATCAAAAGACTAAGTCTTATTTTCAACTTTAGAATAAGAAGAAACTTTTTCCTTTCCTTTAACAGGCTTCAAAGATTTGCATACATAAGGAGGACCCCCACGTAATTCGGCAATATAAATCTCTTTTTCATCTGAATCACTACTATCAGAAAAACAATCAACATATGCAACCATTTTTGAACCCCTTTTAAAATTTTCTTTTTCTTTCTTAATTTGTTCTATCTGTCTTACTCTCTCAGCTAATTGGGAAAGATCTAAAGTATGTTGATTAATAAGTTTCTTCCTAACTCCGAATTCTAGCCCATTAGTAGCCATTTTGACAACTTCAGATTCTGGAATCGGAGTAAAACATTTATTCCTCATGTTTCTAAACCGCGCCAAATAGGTATCAATGGATTCTCCTTCTGCACGTTTGACAGAAAATAAATCCGTAAGACTAACTTTCAATTCACCTCGGAAAAACTGATCATAAAAATTTCTCTCTAACTGCGCCCAAGAATGAATAGAATTTGGTCTCAAGTTAGAGAACCATGTAAATGCATTTTTTTTGTTAAAGAAGAAGGAAAGTATCTCATCTTGAGATATTCATTAGAAGCTGCTTCCCCAATTTCAACAGTATATCGAGCAATATGCTCTACTGTAGATTCATTTTCTTCTCCAGAAAATTTTGTAAGGAATTTTGGAATTTTTCAATCCCTTGGGAGCTCTGCTTATTGGACACACTCAGGAAAAGCAGACACAAAATATGGCCTATTCAAGCAACCAACATTAAATCCCAAACGGTTTAAAATTTCTTCAACATTTCTTGCTAGATTATAATGCCCCCCTAAGTTATTTTGTCTAAGTCTTTCTAACATATCATCAGCATTTTGACCATGTCTAAGCATATGAACATCATAATTAGGAATTGCTTCACCGTTCTGATTGACATTATCAAATCTTAAACCCAAGTTATCATTTTCTTCTAAATTTACCACAGTAGCAATCCTATTGACTTGCCTATTTAATTGTTCAATTCTAGTGTTTGTGTTTTCTAGAAGAGGATTTAAAACTGTCACCATTTGATGAGTTAACATATTTACTAGATCATGGTGGCTTTCATCCATCTGTTGCCTAATATTTGCTAAAGATCCCACAGTTTGACTAGGTTGATTAACAGGCATTGCTCTTGACATGTCAGGAAATACAGGTTTGGAATTTTCTACCCTAGTGACAGTAGACGTAGTAGAATTAGATGCACTGTTATTTTCTGTATTAATAGCATGTGAAAAATTTTGTTGTGATACGTGTGAACCTGACACCCCAGAAACAGGTACATTTGACATGCCATATGGATTTTGATAAAGAGGATTTTGAAAAGTTGAGTAGAGAGGCACAGGCAATCCTTGTGTCACCATGGAGGGGACATGCCCCGGTGGCAAGCCATATGGCGGCCACCCCATGGTATTTATGTAAGTTGTATTTAACCCTTTATGGGCATGGCCAATGCCATCATGCCTCACTGACATCAAGGTAGGCTCTGCATTTGAAATCACAGGAGAATTTCCGGATTCATTTCCTCTAATCTCATCACTAGAAGTAGAAGAAGATGCTGCAGAAGTATTTGACATGTCAACTGACGCTGATTTCCTTGGCTCTGGACGCACGAATTTACCACTGCGCAACCACATGCAAATTCAAAACTCTTGATTTTTCTTTTGACAAACTACAATCTATTGACAAGGTCCCACCGGGCGTGCCAATTTGTTTTACTCAAATTTTTGTTCCATTGTTAACAACAAATAAATCAACAATTTTCGAGTTTTGTTTCACAATCTTAATTCAAGGAGCGGAAACGACTCTTTTTATGGGTGTCTCAAAGTCTCAATTGTAGTTTCGAAAGTAAAATTAAAGATAAAAAAGGAAAACATACAAGATGCCGGAGGCAAAGTAAAATGCAGAAATTAAAACAAACAGGAAATTAAAAAGAAGATGAAAGAAGAAACATGAACGTAAAAGAGAAAAAGACGTAAAAGTAAAGAAATTTTATTAATAAAAACTGAAAGAAAGCAAAGTACAAGTGTTTGAATTCAGAGGAATTACTTAAGATTCCCAATTTTACTCTGTAATGCCAAGGGGCTGAGAGCGTTTTGGGTCTCTAAGTGTTTTCCAAGAAGAACTGAACTCCTTACAACGTGTTCATAAAGCTCTATTTATAGACTAGCCTAATCTCAATGGGCAGTTACTCTTTGTACACCACTTGCAGGAAATTTGAATTTCTTGTAGCTGTTCCGCACTTCTTGATTGCTGTTAATTTCAAAATTTAAATAAATAACCAACTATCAAATGATCTAACTTAATTTAAAATAGATATAAATATTATATATAGGAATATTACCAAATAACCAATTATTTATTTTTATAATTTTCTTATGAAAATAATATTTTGTCTAACAACATAGAACATATATAATGATATTATTAAACAGAATAAGTCATCACAAACATCTCAGAACATAGTAATATAAAAGGCCATTGCATAAGCCCCAAAAGAAACACACCCATTGCATAAAAGGTTAACAAGAAAATAAAACAGTTTTTTTTTTTGTACTTTTCTTTTTCAAAGTCCAAAAAATAGTTAATAATCCATAAAAAATTTTAGAAACTAGTAAACACTACTGCATCATCAAAGACTACCTTCCTGTAACCAAAACCACTAAAGTAAAAAAGTAGAGCTGGTGGAGGACCAACTTGATATTGCTCTATGATTTTCATTACTATGTCATCATGATTCACCTTGTTAGCTATGAAGATTTTGTGGATTGTGGTTAATTATTTTTGAAGAACTTAAGATTCAATATATGGTTAAGTATATAGAAAAGAAATTTAAGAAAGACAAAAAGACTTGCACAGACCTAGATAATGCAGTCATATAAAATATTCCTTAGATAATGCAGTCAATCAACAGATACAGAGCTTTATAATAATAATAATAAAACCACAAATTATAATAAAATTCTAACAAGTAATCTCCAATAATAGGATAAATTTTTTACATAAAATTTATTGAAAGAAATTATAATTAAAAATGGAGATAAAACATATATCAAGTTTCAATTTAATTCATCACTGGTATTTTATTTATCAACAATTTATCACTGGTATTTTATATGAAATATGTAACAAAAGAATTAAGAATATTATAATCAATAAGATCAGAATTGAAACTCAAATCTTCCAATTCCAAACAAATTAAAAACTGAAATCACATTCTAATTCCAAGTATATACATAAGGTTGAAAAAACCTAGAATAAACCTAGAACAACTGTTTAGACGAATTGAAATGGATCTAGAAAATTGTTTCAATTCCAATTTCATTGAAAAAATAAAACACATTTCAATTCCAATATTTCAAACCTAGAACAAATCTGTGTTTGAAAAAGATCAACAGAAACAGAAAGATGCGAGGAGGGAGAGAGGTGAGGGAGATGACACGAAACAGGAAGCACAACTCGAGCAGAGACAGAGGCGAGAGATGCGCGAGCAACCGAGCTCAGACGAAGGAGAGAGACCAGATGCGAGCACGAGCATGAACACGAACGGAGGTGAGATGTGATGATGAACACGAACGCTAACTGTTGATAGTGAATCTTCCTTTTAGAATAAGGAGCTCGGTGGTCATGCGAATCCAGATCAGCGGCGAGGCGGCGCCGACGTCGGTAGAGCCTCCATGAATTTGGGAAAAAAATTGGCTAGGTTTGGTTTTCATGGAGGAGGTGTTCTGCTAAGGTTTGGTTTTTTGTGATATAAGAGTGAAAAATCTTAAGGAAGAGGGTTAGAGTTGAAGGACATTTTAGTCTTTTTATTTTTTTATACACATTCCATTCCTATTGGAATTAAAGATAACCATGGGGAAGATGGGAATTAAATTGGTGGTAATTGAATTCCTTAAAATAAAACATATCCAGGAATAATTTTTTAAACATTGAACCAAACATGAGAATAAGATATTCCCACCTCAAAATTTCTGGAAATATACTTGTATTTTCTCCAACCACACACACCCTAAACGGTTTTCAAGACGAGTGATTAGGAATTATCATGTGAAGGAATGGATCTTCTCAATTGTTAAAAAAAATTGAGAGTATAAAGTGATCTTTAACCCTTTATTATTGTCTCTCTCATATTTATTTTTTGTCTACTTATAAAATTAATGGTGAGAGATCACACTTTGTTCTCTCGGTTGTTAAAAAAAATTTAGAGAATCCATTTCCATCGTGTGATGCTAATGAGAACGAACGAGGCTCTATTATTTGCTTTTCCACATTTGCCATTTAGTTCTTTAGTTAAAGTTTGGGACATTCACGTCCATTAACGTTTAATTCAACAAATAGCATTGTGATTTTTCCTACTCATAATTGATGGCTCTGGACTATCGATTCCGATCCATCCGGATGCAAAGCAATCAGGCTAAGCAACCTTGACGGCAAGCTTTAACCTCATTATTTCAATAAAGCACCAAGTACTAACAAAGAGGATTTCGCACATCCATCAAGAATGTATAACTAATTATCGTCGCCTTCAATAAAGCTTTTATTGTTTCTTCCTTTCCCTCTCTATGGAAAATGTTATCACACTCCACTGTGTCCAACATAATTTTCCATGGCAGCCCATACAGTATCACTTCTAGCCATATATAGAAAAAATTCCTCATTATTAGTGGACTCCACGCATGCACCCATCACTACTCTCCATATAGTCCATGAAATTGAATTACAAAACGCTATACTCACTAACTCTTTTTGAAAGTATTGATTTAAGGGCTTGTCCTTAGTTAACGAATTACTGTATGATTCGAACTAACATTTAATTAAAAATGGATTAAAAAATTAATTATTAGACTAATCTAAATTAATTATCTGAAGGCCTGTAAGACAAGATGTCAATAATACTAACTGTAATGACAATGAAAATGTATACACAGCCTGAGTCTTAATCTTTTATTGTCACCATGAATAATTTATTAAGAACACTCCATGTGTTGATTATTATATGGTGACTTCTGTGATGGCATGAAATTCTGTAGTTAAAGATGGCTAAATTTGACCGACCAATTTCGTAATGACATGTGAAAGAAAAATTATTTCATTTGTAATGTTGCAGCTCAAGTACATAACTAATAAGTAAATTATTTACAAGGATATTTAGAAATTTTTCCAGCCAAAAATATGTTTTTGTTATATGGGCCTTAATCTGGACGGACCAAACATGAAATAGAAAAATAGTTAGATATCTAAAAATATTAAAAAATAAATAAATATATCTT
>NC_029791.2:8394950-8412563 GCF_000816755.2 Arachis ipaensis | reverse complement strand
TTAATAGTACAAGGTGATTTTAATCTATTTCAAATTAATCCTTAATGAAATAATTTAATACCGTTAAATTTTATATTTTAACAGATTCTTCAATCTTATAATAAATTAAGAGAGCAAATTACTCTTTAAAAAAATTAACATAAATCATAAGTGACTTAAACAAATTTATTCCTGAACAAAGATTTATGAAAAAATATGTTTGCATTTTTACAGATTTCACACGAATAATTCTTTCTGGAAGAGAAAATATTTATCCTTTTTAAAAATAATGAATGAAATTTTATATTATAATACAGTAGTATCTATTAAATGAGATTCCATTTTCAAATACCATATTCTTTTTTTTTTAAACACCCAACCAAAATTTTTCATTTCATGTTTTGATCCATCCATACTAGGCCCATGTAACAGAAAATCCCAAATATCCTTGCAGTAACCTACTCTCACTTACTAAGCTCAGCTTTAATTTGATCCGCTCAATGAAAAGATTCTCTTTACCACATGTCATTATAATATTAGTTAGTCAAACTTTAGCCACCTTTACCCACTTAATCCCATGCTATATTAATGACAGAGATTTATATACGCCCAAGACGTACAAAGTGGGCCCTTTATTTGGAGGTGCTAATTAACATAATTAATTAGCGGCGGTGTAGGGGAGGTTCAAGGGCAAAAGACAACCTTGTAGTTGGTTCCTCCGGGGCAAGTAAACGTGCTTGTCTGGTCATCCTTAGGGTAACTGTATGCGTCAGGGCACCTAGTCTTAAAATATTTTGAATAATCAGTGGCGCTACAGCTACCAGAATTGCAACAATACTCATCCGTCTTGAAAACAGTGCAAGGGTTGTTGCAGCCGCCATTAGTCTTCAGCTGGCTAGGGCACTGTCCGATGATGTCGACAGTGCAGCTAATGGAGCGCGTGCACCCGTTTGAGCTGGGGCTGAACTGCATCGGAACGTTGAAACCGTCCACCAAGGATATGTCGTAGAAGTCCAGGTTTTTGTATTGGTTTAGGGCGAATTCTGCCAGCGTGTTTGGTGGTTGGCCGTATGCGCTGCACTGGAGCCGACCGCCGCAGTCGCCGGTGTTGCAGTGTCCGTTTCCTGAACCGTCGAAGCTGCACCCTGTTCGGGCCCAAATGCGTGCTCCGGTCGTGCCGGCGGCAACCTGAATGGTCCATGTTTCGCCAGAGTTAAGCTGCCGGCCGTCTCCGGTGGGCACCGCGGCGGCCCAGACGGTGTAGGAGCATTTGTTGATTATGTCAAACTGTGCTGCCCTGGCGGCAGCGAGGTATGTGGTGGCGAGGACGAGGAAGATGGAGAGGGTTTTGGTTATGGCCATTATTATATATTGTTGAGTTTGGTTTCAGTTGAGTGCAAGAGGGCTGTGCTTTATATATAGGATTTTTTTTTTATTTAACAATAAGTAGATATTAAATGTACCAATTACAACTAAAATGAATACACAAAATATTCTTGTTAATATACAACGTAATATAATTATTCATACTTGTAAACCTATATATATTTGCATGCATGCACAGTTAGTTGGGTTTCCCTTTATTTGAACAAAGAGCGAGGATGGTGTCTCTTAACCTCAAGTTTAGATCTCTAAAATATGAAAATTAGTAAATTATTAAAGTAAATATTAATCATTGTTAAATTTGTAATTCTTGTTATATATGGATTTTATTATTTTACTAATTTTTTTATTTTAGATATAATCTGCAAATAAACAAGAGACAATAAAGTGATGACCAGTGACTACACATATATAATTTGCTCCTTTACAACTTTTGGTGGGTCTGATTGCATTTTGACAAATTGGAAAAAAACAATTTGTTTCTTGATACAAAAATCATAATTGTACTATTATAAAAATTATTATAATTTCTTAGAATGATATGTATTTAACACAAATCTTCACTCACATAAGAGAATATTAAAGTTGCCATCAAATTTTAATTAAGGGTAACAGTGCCACGCAGTGGATAAATTAAAGAGAAATATTAGAACGTTAGAGGACAAATACTTCTATCAATTATTATTAGTTAATATTTTGAATTAATATTTTATTTTATATTTTTGAAATTTAGAATTAAAAATTTACTATTTAAAATTACGTATTGAAATGTATGTATGTATATTATTATTACATATTTTCTCCTTTAAGGTTGATTTTTCATTAAGGGCGCCACTTATATAAACACACAAAAAAATAACTTTTTTTAAAGACACTTTAGTTTTAGCAATTAATTTTTGACATGTAATATTGGTCAAACTAAAACACAGTTCATCTTTAACGGTTCTTATTATTTGGTCATAAATGATTTTTTTATGATTTTTTCTCTCACTGTCACGCTCCTCCACTTTTCACCGCAAAATTATCGTCTTCTCGCATATGAGGGATGAAGTAGAATCGTCACCTTCTCTCGTTGCAGTCTGAAGGTTGCCACCTCCAGCCCGGTCTTCATCGCCACTGCAGAAACATCTTCGCTGGTCTTAGTTGTAGCTTGTTCGTCAGCCTCTTTGCCCTTCGCGTCTCTTCCTTTTTGTAGTCTTCTATGATTTTATTCAATGTGTGTGTCTTCTGACCTTGATAGAGTGTGATAATTGAAGACCAAAGAATGCTGATGAAGAAGATTGGAAGCATTATTATAACAAGAATGTTATTGAGAGTGCTGATTAGTTTTAGTGATTAATGATGATGATGATGATGAGATGATTGCAGGTGTTGGTGCTGAAGAAGCACTATTATTTGTGTTATTTTCAAACAGAGTTAAAGATGATTAAACAAAATGGCTCAGGCCTCAGTGTGTACCTCTTATGCCATTGAATTTGAATTACAAAATTAGTGAGCTGCTTTGTAAACAACTAATTTTGTATCATTGTTGAATTTGAATTTATCGTTGTCATGCATATTTGTATCTTGAAGTTTTGTATATGCAATGTAGATATTAAAAAAGAACTTGCAGCAATTCATATGATTTGGTGCTGCATTGACTCATTTTAATATCTTTATTTTAATTATGTTATATTTTCTTTTTTTAGTTTGTTCTTTTAAAAAATACCAGTACTAACGTTGTTGTTATAATTGAACTAAATAAGAAAAAGAAAAGGAAAAGGAACCCACCAGCCATTATGGTGGCAAGAGCTGATGAAATGAAAACATAGCAGGCATTAATGGTGGTAAGAACAGAGGAAGTGGAACCACTGCAGGCATTAGTGGTTAGTGGGGAAAAAGTTAATATTTTACCTTTAAGTTAGTGTAAGATGGAAGATGATGCCCTTTGTTGTTATAAACTTGTGTCTATTATGATGAAATGCATGAAGAAGGTAGGTTGCAGTTCCTATATTCTTTAACTGTAGGAAAGCATTGAATTGCACTTTGTTTTTAGTTTGTATTTCTAAACTTGTACCTCTCATTTATTCTATCATATTTTTTGCGTGCTTAATTTGTGACATGTTATGATATTTTGGTTTTGAAGTAGTAAAGCAAAAAAAATGATTCACCAGTATAATAAGAATAAACTCATAATCTGAATTATGTAATAAAAATTATTTATCAATTAGTATTTCTTCATTTTGAATCTATTTATCTGGTGAATGAGCTAAATATTACTTCAGTTAGCATTGGACTTCATCTTAATCCACTTTGTCTGTTCTTTTGTTTGTAAGAAAGAAGCTTTGCATCTTTATACGCGCAAGATGAAAGCAAAAGTGATTATTAAACTAACCATAGATAATTGTATTCTAAATATAAAGTTCTAGATTATTCAAATAAAATGACCTTAAAAATAAGTTTATTTATAATTATTTTATTTATTTAAAGCTGACTCACACAAAATGACTTTTACTAGTTATCTAAAATTGAAAGTCAGAAAATGCACTAAGCATTGAAGTAGTAGTAAGGAAAAGGTATATACTGATTGTTTGGGTAGGATTACTTTACTTTTAACACTTTCTTTTCCTTAAGTGGGGGGAGGGGAGTAAAAGCGAAGCAACTATAAAAATATTATGTCATTTTAGATTTTTAAATGAATTGGAGCACATTATATGAAATGTTACTAAAAGAATCCTAGTGTGACTTTAGAACCGAAAATGTATACAAGGATGGGGAGGCATACAAGTTGGCTATTATAGAGGAGAGCGTTTTTGTCTTCATGAGACCAGCACCTTAAACTTCAACTTCTGTCACAGTTCTCATAGAAATTTCCACCAAGATCACAACATACAAGACACAAGACGAGCAGCAGCAGCACAAACATATATAAAATAGCAACAAACACAACTGCACAACAGATGAAAAAACTATGAGCACCGCTAGGGAGACAATGAGATATGTATACAATGTATACAATGGGCTATTTATTAGGCCAAATTAATATTAATAGAAAGAATTAACCAATTAATAACCCTAATCCTATTTTGCCTGTTTAGTTTAACATACCACCCAATTTCTCATATTTACACTTTTTTCCCAAATCACTCAACCCTTTTGTTTCAGCGTTTTTTTCCACCCCCCACACCCAAACCCTCCCAATCTTTGCACACACCACTAACGGCGCATAACCCAAACCCTCCCGATCTTTGCACACACCCAAACCCTTTTGCAACCGAGGAAGGGCACCCATCAACCCAGTAATCCTCATCGTTGGCATCAAGGACGGCGCCCTTTTGGTCCTGAACATCCCGCCGTTTCTGCAATGGAGCTGCTGTGCGCGACGCCGCTGACCAGGAACGCAATCAAGGAGCGCTCACCCACGAACCGAGCAGCATCAGAGTTCTCATCGCGTGGGCGCTTTCCTCTCCTATCAACGGAGCAGCCGACCTGGGAAAAAATACCCACCTGCTCGTCAACACACCATTCACCGGAAACACAAAGAACATCATCTCTAGAAGAATCATAACCATCCAATGTAAGTGGGTTTTGTTGTTCATTTTTGGATAGGTAGTCGCTGTTGCATGTTTGAAAGTAAATATATTTTGTTGATTAAATCACTGATGACCCATGGTGAAAAAGCAGTGGTTGCTGTTTATTATCGCAGAGACTGTGGAGTATGTAGTTAGCTTATGATCTTGATATGCTTGTTGATTTAATTTTGGCGTGGGAAAGGTCAGAAGTGTTTGGGATCGTGTTAATATAGCAGTCAAATTTAAATCTTTTTTGTCCCTTTCCGTGTGAACCATGTGCATGCAACGTGACGTATACAAGCTGACCATTGTTGAAAATGGATTGATATTTGTTGGATGGTTACTTTAATAGTATGTTGGATGGTTTCTTTAATAGTATATTGGATGGTTATTCCTCAAATTTTTTCTAGTGTCGTTAAATTTTTTCCTGTTGCCACTGCAACCAAAGAATTAGCTGAAACTGTTGTTATTGGTTTGTAATAAAGTTAAAGTAATTTTCATAACAGGCCTGGACTATTAGATTTTTAAATCCGGACGACAAAATTGCATTTAGGACACTCTAACAAGGTATTATATGCTGTATGGATCTAAGGAAAGGTTTGATGCACTTGAGGTGCAACTTGTATGGTGTGCTGTTGTTCTAGCTTTTTATCTCATTTATAGATGGTGACAAAGGAGAAATTGTGAGGTTTGATCTTTCTATGAAACATGGTATAATCTTTGTGTCCAATATTTTCCTAAATGAACTCTTATTCTGTTATTTTTTTTAATTAAAGCAAGATATTAACCCATAATTCAACTGATTATCATGATTATATGTTGGAAGAGAACCTGCTATTTAACCATTCGTATATGCTTCTTTGGCCATTGGTGGTCTTGTTTTTACATTATGGAAAATGATATTTTTTACATAAAATAAACTATTTTGCATAGATACCTAACTCACTCTTTATTAATAGGAATTTTCTAGTTTCATACAGAAGAACTAGTGCTTCTTTATGCTAGTATATGCACCTACATATTTTATTCATTTCAGGTCAATTTAAGACTAATAGGATTCTGCATTATTTTCTTAACTACTTTACTCTAATCTATGAAGATATTATACCTTTGTGTAGATGATGATGAATCAACCCATCATTAATGTGAATGTTAAGACTAAAATGGTAGGGAACATGAATGAAGCGTAATGAACTTGAATTGGGCTGAACTGAAGTGATTACTATTCAACAAACTTAATTAGTAAACAATTTTTTTAAAAAAGTAAAGCTAATACTACCATTTCTTTGTTGGATTGGTGGAATTTTTTCAGATTGAATTATGCACAAGATTGTCCCAAGCATCTAAGTCAGTAGGGTTTTGTATTCTACTATACTTCTGCTACCCAAGATTTTCTTTATATGAAAATTACTATAATCTTTGTGTCCAATATTTTCTTATTTGTCTGTGTAACAGCCCAGACCACCCGCTAGCATGATATTATCCGCTTTGGCACACAAGGCCTCACGGTTTTGTCTTTGACGATAGGGATGATAGCCGAAGCCCCCCACACTCAACATTCATATAATCAATCAATTATTCACAGCTCTTAAATCTATTTGCAGTTATTCAATAAACCTTGTAGGCATTCTTAAATTAAAAGGGGTCCAGCGCCCTCGCTGGCACATCGATCCGGGTTCTGACTCTGATACCATCTGTAACAGCCCAGACCACCCGCTAGCACGATATTGTCCGTTTTGGCACACAAGGCCTCACGGTTTTGTCTTTGACGATAGGGATGATAGCCGAAGCCCCCACACTCACTCGTGAAAACGCGTCATGCTAGGGAAATGTATCCACACCCTTATAAGGCATGCTTCGTTCCCCTCCCCAACCGATGTGGGTGTGGATACCTCTCCCTAGCATGACGCGTTTTGACGAGTGAGTGTGGGGGGGGTTTCGGCTATCATCTCTATCGTCAAAGACAAAACCGCGAGGCCTTGTGTGTCAAAGCGGACAATATCGTGCTAGCGGGTGGTCTAGACTGTTACACATGTAAAACCAGCAAAAGAAAAATAAGTAATTTCACACTATTTAATGAAATTTCATACCATTAAAAACATCATTAATGACTACTTGATAGCTACAAATCACAAAAGTTACTGGCCTAGCACTCCTCGTTTAATTGTTAACTTCAAGGCAATTATTGCACTACGCCACTACGGTTTCACCTCCTTATGTATTCACACCCACCCATGCATAGTTTTCATCCATCACTTAGATTTTACAGTTTGCAGCAAGCATGACTATCTCTCCTTGTAGGCCATGTTGATCATGGAAAATGAAGAGGAAATTGTATAGGGATTTTGGCCTCTTTCTTCTTGTGTACTTGTTAATCATCATTGTCCTTGATGTGCGCAAATATTGGCTTTATTTCCTTGATATGACGCTGAAGTTGAAATTAGACTATTTTTTAATGGATATGTACTATATCAGTATAAGTTTTACATAGACTTGCAACAAAATGTTATTTTTATATAGTTATTTCAGTAAAAATATCTCACTTAATTATTTATTGTTTCATTCTATTATCCGAAATAATTCATTTTTAATTGTCGGATTAATATTTAATCTACCGACAGCTAACATTTTATAAAAATTAAAATTCAACGATAATATTATTTACTATGAAAAAATTTGGGGGTAAATTTGACCCAAAAATTGGTCATTTTTCATAGTCTTATTATAGAAAATAATCAAAATAAATGTAACATAATTATTTCAAAAAAGTCTCTTGCGGTGTAAAATGTAAATGTCCCTAAAAGGCCGATATTTTCCTAGCTAAATTAGTTATATTGTTAAAAAGGCCTTATTATTTAGATTATATACTCTAGAACTTTTTTACATATATCATCATCATAAATAATAATTAAACTCTAATTACAATTAATGAAAAATCAACCTTAAAGGAGAAAATACGTAATAATAATAATAATAATATACACACATTTCAAATTTATTTGTTGCATGCATGTGAACTTCAAAGTCACAATCAAAGCCATCATCTTTTTTATTTCTGATTTATCTGAACTGTTGAAGATTCTATTAATTAGTTTAGGTCTTTCGGTTAATTATGAGATAGTTTTGTATGCATTTGATGAGAACCATGGTCAAAATCACTTTAAAGATCATAATTCTTTTCCACCGTAAAACTATTTTTTCAAAAAAACTTAAATTAATAAAAAATGCACATGAATATTTAAATTTTATCTGATCAATAAAATTTATTTTTGGCTAATATTTGATACGTAATTTCAAATAGTAAATTTTTAATTCTAAATTTCAAAAATATAAATAAAATATTAATTCAAAATATTAACTAATAATATTGATAGAAGTATTTGTCCTCTAACTTTCTAATATTTCTCTTTAATTTATCCACTGCGTGGCACTGTCACCCTTAATTAAAATTTGATGGCAACTTTAATATTCTTTTATGTGAGTGAAGATTTGTGTTAAATAGATGTCATTCTAAGAAATTATAATAATTTTTAGGTGAAACTCAGTTGCAATCAATTTTATGTGAAGTTAATAATTGAAAATCGTTAAATAAAAATTTAGTTAAATCAGGCAAATTATTTAACTGTTATTAGTTATCAATTTCATGTAAAGTTGATTGCAACTGAGTTTTTGCTTAATTTTTATACGGTTCTACTAAAAAACCAATTAGGAGTGTAGCCAACAAGTTAAAAAATAAGACATTTGGTATAAAAAAGAAAAATAATTCCTACTATCCTAATTTTTTGAATTTCAAAACTAAAAATACAAAAATTTTGCTTGAGTTAGTTTATACCAAGGTTCTGAAAACCGGATCCGACCGACCGGTTCAACTAGATTAACCGAAAACCAGTTATCTGACTGGTCTAGTTGATCCCAAAATCTCTCTGCAAAAATCGGTTGAACTGGTGGTTAACTGGTGGACCGGATGAACCAGGCGGGTTTTTTGAAGTTCTGGTTTTTGAAAATAACCCAAAACGATGTCGTTTTTTTACGCAAAAACAAAACAAAACAAAACAAAACCCACGACCCACTAACCTAACCCACCCCCAAAGAGTAAATACTCATAGTCGTCCCTGAGATTCACGCAAATAACCAATGCAATCCTTAAGATCCCGATTTTTCCATTGTAGTCCTCCAGATAGAGTTCCGAGCACTCAAAGTAGTCCCTGGGTATATTCCTGGTGATGAGTCATCACCGGAGCGCTGATGTGGACTCGGTTTGCCACGCTGGAGGGCTCCTAACAGCTAGCTGAGTTGGCGAATTTCTGATTTGTACCCAGATTGGTCCCTCCTATTATATGTAACCCTAAATCCCCAAATTCTCAGACACTTCATCTCTTCTTCTTCTTCTTTCATACACTTCTTCCTGTTCATACACTTCCATCTGGGGCTGCTACTCATGCCGATGATGTGTGGTAGTAGCACTGCAGGTGGAAGTTCTGTTCATTCCCCATCTAGCTGGAACCGGAATAGAACGCAAATGAATAGCAGAAGATCAGCCCGCCAGAATGGTACAGCTATGGCTGCAGGCCGGTTCTCAGATGGTCTGGCACAGATTCGAATCCGAACAAACCGTTTTATGGCTGCCCTAATTATAATGTTGGTTAGAATAATTACTTGTGTTGTTATGATTCTCCTCCCCTGACTGTTCTTGTGTTGTTCCTCTCTGAACTTTAATCCTTTCTTGGTTACAGACAAGTGGAAAGAGATGGTGTGGGCTTTTTGTCTGGGCAGATTCTGTGAATGAGGAACAGGTTGAAAAGTCAGAATCGTGTGGTGATGAAGTGAAGATGAACTTTGATTGGAGGCGAAGGTTGGAGGAGGATGTCCAGATACAAAAAGTTTATACCCAATTGTTAGTGTTAGCTGTGTTTGTATTGATAGTGTTGTTGGTGATCCTGTATTGTAAATGATGAATTAGTTGGTGGTTTAGGGTTCCTTTTAAGCAACAGACGTAAAAAACTGCTTCTTGATGGAATGAAAAATGCTGTTAACTATGAAACTGTTGTTAAGATAAATTCCATTGTTTATAAAAAAATAAAAAAAACTACTTCTTGAATGGTAAACCACAAAGTATAGTATATTAAGATAAATTCCATTGTTTATCCAAAAACAACAAAAGATGAAGGTAAAAGGCTGCCTAGAAACCATGATGCTGCTATCTGTAGTTTAATCAAAAGCAAGGCATATCAAAAAGGCCTTTGGATCACAATTCACCATCTAGTCATTGTACGATAGAAAAGACTAATTACACAAAATAGAAACTCCTAAGTAGATATATCTAAAGTCTTCAATTCTCCTTTCTTGGCGGCTTAAATCCTGGCGTTGGGATGAACTGCATCAAGTTGGCAAACTTTGAAGTTGTTGCTGAAGATGCACCCTACAAGGGGTTTACTGTTGGTGCGGTTGGCGGCAGAGAGGACCGTCTTCTTGGTGACAGCTTGGAAGGTCTTTTCGGTCCAGGATCCTATAGGAGAAAAACTTGGGCATTAAGTATGATTGATGCATGGAAATAATAAAAGCTTGAATATGTTAAATTTTAGTTACCTTTTGAGAATCCTCTTGCTCAGAGGCAATAGGATGAGTTATCTCGATCTCCTGGGGAGTGCTTTCCAAATCTGCTTGGCCAGAATCGTCTTGGGACTGCTGAACAGGCTGCTCAGGCGCAGGATGTCCTTCATCATTTTTCTTCTTCTCAGCCACCTTGGCAGTAGCGGAAGCGACAGCTGCAGTAGCAGCAGCGGTAGCATCAGCATCTCTCTTCTTTTTGCAGCCTCTCTTTGTATGCCCCTTTTCACCACAGAAACTGCATGTAAAGATCTCCAGCTGTCTTTTTAGGTGCACACCATCTGCAGTGTTGCCCGACAGTTTTGGGTCAACTTTAGGCTTCTTAGTTCCAAAACTACTCTTCTATCCGCATCCATCCTCCTCTTCATCTTTAGTTTTCTAGGTTTTGTCTTGATTTTAGGGGCATGTGGCCTGTTACAGTCCTCTACTTGCTCCCACATTGGTTGCCCCGGAATTGGATTAATGTGGTCGTTATAAGTTTTTCTGTATGATTCCATGGTCAACCATTTGTGACAGAAGTCCTCTAGCTGCTTATTCACACGAGAGAAGGCAGCACAAGCGTGCACACACAGAATACCTGCCAAACAGTGACATGAAACATGATAATAGTTATGGTTGAAGTAACTAAAATGCATAAAGACAATTGTGTTACGCAATCAACTTACCCGTTAGCATCCAAAATTAGCAGGTGCACAATCTTTTTCCTATGTCCGCAACATGGTTAGTTGGATGTCCGTGCACCTCAAATTTTTTGTATCCGTTATCCCCAGTCCAAATAGGCTCATAACAAACATCCTTACCTCCTCCAGCAATGTTATGATGGGTTTGCCTCGTGCATCCTTGATCTTAGAATTGAACACCTCGTATGCGTTGTTACAAATGCTATCCAACTTCGGCTTATGGCTGAATAAGCTTCTGGTCCAAGCATCCATCGGCCACTTTTCTAAATATGCCCAAGCATCCTCATTTAACCTTTTGATCTTGTCCATTCTATCCCTGAATTCTTGGTATGTTGTTGCCCTTGCATATTCCCACAAAAGTTTCCGTAGCTGTAAGTCCTTCTAATTCTTAAAATTTTTCCATAAGTGCCAGACGCAGAAATGGTGATGCACATCAGGCATCACCTCTTTCACTGCTGATATCAGTCCCTGCTAGATTCAGGAAACATTATACATATATAGCTTCAACAAAATGTACACATATATGACCCTGACTTTGTATTCGTGACCCATAATAGTCCCTGACGTTTATGCTTATCCCCATAAAGATCCCCAAACTTTACAATCGATCCCCATAAAAGTCCCTAACAGATATGCAGATAATCAGACAATGATCCAGGAGCTAAACTATATAAAAAGTTTACAAGACACTCTGATTAATCCAATTCCTATTTGTCATTTCTAGCAGCAATGTTTCTGATAATAGTTATGCATATAATCATATGAGCATGTATACTACATAGATAAAAATGTGAGCATATGAGCATATAACAGATAAGCATTTAACCATCAGTAATGGAACATCTAACCATCAATATCCAATGAAAGCACAATTCTCCAAATAACAACAATCTTTGTATAATAACATAATTACAAGTTCTCCATATAAGCATATAACAGCACAAGTCTTAACGGAACATCTAACCATCAATATACAATAAAATCAAAGCAGGACAATAAATATAAGTGCTCCATACCTTTTGCATATCTGATATGAAGCACCAGTCATGATCTTTATAGTAACCCAAGTCCTGATGAAGTAGCCCAAGAAACCATCTCCATGTCTCTGTATTCTCCACTCTAACAATAGCCCAGGCTATTACATAGATATGGTGATTTGCATCTAACCCCACAGCTGACAAAATCTAGCCACCAAACCTTGTCTTCAGGAAAGCACCATCCAGACCTATCAAAGGACGGCAGCCAGCCTTGAACCCGTTTTTACAGCCGCTTAAGCATATATACATCCTATCAAAGGTAACTTTACCATCTGGTTTGGGGGGGGGGTGATGCATATTTGTACAGTGGAATCGGGATTAGTCTTCAATAGCGTCATACCATAATCCCTAACCATCCTATATTACTCTTTTTCATCCCCATACACTACACTTCTAGCATCCATTAATGCCCTGGATATTGAATTCTTATGCAGTGTCAAGTCAAACCGTGTCTTGAAGTAAGTTGTAGCCTCGCAGTGTCTAAAATTTGGATACTTTCTCACCTTCTTTACAAGTTTGCTGCATACCCAATTCCTGTTGGCAGCCCTATTCTTGTCCTCTCTTGGGCAAGTGTGGTCATCGTTGAAGGTCTTAATTTGCCAACAGGTGTCTTCATGGTCTCTTGATGCATAAGCCACCCATAGACACTCTTTGACCTTACACACCGCCCTGCATATTATGTTATCATTTTTCACTAGCTTTATGCTTCTACCCTCTTGGATTGTGTATTTCCTTACAGCTTCTCTAAATTTCCATTTCGTTCCGAACTTCATGCCAACCTCAAGATGCAGCTCTCCAAACCTTGCACCCTCCCTAAACAGCGGAGATGCCTCTTCAGAATCATTTCCTTCCTCCAGCTCATCTTCTGAGTTTGGAGGCGTCTTCATCTCCTCTGAGTGCCAAGAATTGGTGCCATCGAGTCAACACCTGGGTCTAGTCCATCCTCTGCACCTTCATGAACACAACCCACGAACCCAAGGTCAACCTCAGCGTCGTTCACCTCCTGCACCAAACCGTCGTCTTCATGCAATATCTTCTCCTTCCCTTTACCTAGTGGATTAATATTTCTCTTACCCACCGCTGCATGTACCATGTTTCTCCTAATCCTACTCCTACTTTTAGGATCATTCCCTGCAGCCTCAGAATCAGAGAAACTACCCTCATCCGGACCTAGCTTAAACATGCTATCCTCTTCACTGTCAGAAGAGTCAGAAGATACATCAAAGGGAACTTCATTATTAAACACTTTGCTCCTGAATCCTCTAGCAACAGACCGTGTACAGGGTCTCCTACAAATACTTGATCTCTTGGATAGTTTATACTTGTTGCTCTTATCTTATTTAGTGCTCTGACTGGGCTTGGTGGACTGGCTGGTTTTGGTGGGCTTTGGGGGGTTGGTCTTCTTGGGAGGGTTGGTTGTCTTGGGAGGATTAGTATTTTTTGTAGGCATTTTGGTTTTGGAGTGTGACTGGATTTGCAAGAACTATTGGGTACAACCTTCGGGATAGGAGAAACTATGAGTGCATGAGTCTCATTGAGTGGGGAACTCACATCAGCATCTGTACTTGCATTACACCCCTCTCCACCATCGTCATCCAAGTACACAACTGTGTTATCTCCCTCTAACACCTCCGGCACTAACACTCCATGCTCGAAATATACATCAATCAATCCCTCATTTGTCCTAGCACAATTCACCATCTCCCTTATCTCTTTGTCACTGTTTACATTTCTCAACCCATTATCTAAGCTTTTTCCAGGAACATGCCACCAGCACTATTTTATGTCATTGTACCCAAGCTCCTTATGGTAGTTCCGTATGTAGAAGACATCTAGAGTATCAGTGTCTAGATCACCTAAACAGGCCTTGTTGTTCGGAAAATATACCATAATCCCTTCTGTATTTTTTTTGAAGTCACCCCCATGATGAAACATGATGTCCAACTTCTCTTTCATCCGCAAGAAATTTTAAATTTTCACTTAATACAGGCAGAATTTGAAAGCCTACTAATGCAATTAAAAAAAATCACCACAAGAAAACATATTTTTCCAATCCTGAATACATCTTCCTGTTTCATCCCAGCCAGCCTTCAAACCCTAGACACTAAAATGACACCAAAACTCCAAAACCTCAACTATACTAACAACTTGCATATCATCAACCAACACTGTATTGAAAATGCAAAGTAAAAAAAGGAAGGTTACATTGAGTCTGATATCACAAAGTCAGAACCTTGTGCTTCTTGTGAAGGAGGGAAAGAACGATAATAACTTTTGGTCGGATTACTTCTTCTTTCAAATTTTTAAAGCCAGTGAATACAACCTTACGGCTATGCCATTGATGGGGAGATGAAGAAGAAGTCAGAGAGTGAAAGAAGAAGAGACGGAGGAAGTGAAGTGTTTGTGTTAGCAGAGAAAACTGTTTTTCATACTAAATAACATCTAAACGACGTCGTTTTTGGCTATCAAGGGTGCCAAACCAAAACGACGACGTTTTGGACCCCTCCCACGTGGCAATCTGAGGCCACGTCAGCGTTCCGGTGATGACTCATCACCTGAAATATGGCCAGGGACCACTTTGAGTGCTCGGAGCTCTATCTGGAGGACTACAATGGGGAAATCGAGATCTTGAGGATTAGATTGAGTATTTGCGTGAATCTCAGGGACGACTATGGGTATTTACTCCACCCCCAAATCATTCAGCACTCAGTTGTCACCACGCCTCCCTCAACCCTACTTTCCTTTTCCTCCAACGAGCAGAGGGACTCCACCATCCACACCACAATCGACGCCAGTAGTGAGCCAATGACCACCAGCAGTTGCCACCCTCGTGGTTTGAAGCGTCTAGCATCATCGTCGTCTGGTCTTCCGAAGAACACACACGACACACCCCCACAGCACAGCTGTCAGTAGTGTCGTCGTCTTGAACTCTGAACACTGAAGCTTCTGGTGTCGCCGTCGTCGGCTTCTGTCAACATCGTAGTTGGGCATCTGTTCTGCCGCCGTGAATCGCAGTGAGTTTTCGGGTTTTTCAATTAATTTTTTTATTTGGTTTTAATTAACTGTATGAATTGCTAGTTGCTGCAGTAAAGAATTTAGTTCAGATTTAAGTTCAGTTAATTTTTTTATTTTGTTAATTATATGAATTGATGGCTTGATGCAGAGTTCTTATTCTGCTTTTTAATTTTTTTATTTTGTTAATTATATGAATTAATCGTTATGTAATTCTGAATTTTACTGAATATAAATTTGATATAAGTTCAATTTTGGAACTCTAGATTTTGAATTTTGCTATATAAGTTCAAAATTCTGCCCTATTGAATTTTGCTGAATATAATTTTTTATTTTAAATGCTGGATGAATTAATATAATCTTCTGGGTTCTGAATTGTTATCATTTTGAATTTTGCTATAATTGTTGAATGTAATTTGTAATTTGGATTTCTAGATTTTGGATTTGGATTCACTTCTGAAGCCATGACAAATTCCTCACCCCAATTCAATCAATCATGGCATTCATGGACATGTTCCTGCATTGAAGTATTTTTTCTTTTGTTAATCTCTCTGTATGTTGTGTTCTCCTTGGCTAGATAAAGTCACTCTTGGTATGGTAGAAATTTCTAGAATTAGATAATTGTTGAGAATGTAGTTTAGAGGATTTTTTATTTTTATTGGTACCATTTGTTTCTAAATAATGAAGAGATACTGTCTTAATTATTATGAATGTATTATTTCTATTAGTGTGTTTTTATTGAGCATCTTAATGTACTGTTAGTATTTTTAAGAAAATTATTAATGTCTAATTTTGAGGTATAACACCTTTTAGTCTCATGTTGAGGTATAACTTTAAAATTATTTTCATATTAAAATTTTTAGATTTAGAAATTATTAAATTTAAATACTGAAAATTATATATTAAATTTTTAATAATTTTATTTATATTTAATTAAATCGGTTGAATTTCGGTTGAACTCCGATCGAACTACTAAACCAGTAAATCAGTTGCCTCACCAGTTTATTGGTTAAACCTCAGTTGAACCTCGATCGAACTACTGAACTAATAAACCAATTATTTCATCGGTTCATTAATCGATTCGGTTCTCGTAAATAATTTTTCAATTCATTTTTATAATAGTACAATTATGATTTTTGGCTTAGGAATAAACCCTTGATTCAACTGTTCTAAAATGAAAAACAAAGATATATTATTGTTGTTGTTATTCCTATTTGAAGGGAAAAGAGGTTCTACTTTATGTATGTGTGTCGGTGGAATAATAGAGAGAATAGCTTTATCACAAATAAAAAGATTAAAAAAAAAAAAAAGTAAAGAAACAAATTGTTCTTTTCCAGTTTGTCAAAATGCAATCAGACCCACCAAAAGTTGTAAAGGAGCAAATTATGTGTACGTAGTCACTGGTCATCACTTTATTGTCTCTTGTTTATTGTCTCTTGTTTATTTGCAATCAGCCTTGGTCCGATTTCAAATATTTTAGAGACTAATTTGATGCGATTTTATCGGATTATTTAAGGTTGAATAACAGTCTTAAAAATAGATCTAGTCATTATTTTGAGTCGGATTCGAATCAAGGCGAATTCGATTTCATCCGACCTATGTGCATCCTAAAAAAACTAAAAAATATATATAAATTTCAATATTATGTTATATTAATTATAATCTAATTGTTTTGCTTTTAATCACACTTGTTGAATTAGAAAATAGATCAAAGAAGTATCAAATTAGAATTTATGGATAAATTCAAGTTTAAATATATATCAACTTTTCGGTAACAAATTTCTTGTTTATAAATAAGTGCATCATAAATAAGTTTATTTATAAATTATTGTTAAAGCTTTAAAGACCCGATTTTTACCCGGTATAGTTGTGGTCCGAAAATGTTTAGGTTTCATTGGGTCTAACACCGGGTTAGGATCTAAAAAATGAACCCGGTGTATATTTAGGGTCAGGTCTAGGTTAGGACAAACCCGATTTCATCCGGTCCATGAACACTCCTAAAAAATAGATTCAAAAATAGAAGCAAAAACAGAAGTAAAAAATAAATCTGTAGATCAAATATCAAAGAATCAAAACACAAAAAATTAGAAGAACAATGAAATCAGAAGCGCAACAACAATAAAATAAAAAACAGAATCAGAATCAGAAGCACAATAACAATAAAATCAGAATCAGAAGCAAAAGAAACAGAAGCATAAAAACAATGGAATTATAATGAAATTAGAGTCAACAACATCAATATAATAAGAATAAAAAACAATGTGATTAATAAAATCAACAATATAAATAACAAAATCAACAAATCAAAAGCAGAATTGAAACCCTAGAGAGGAGCAGCGGCGGCGACGAGGCACCTCTCTCTCT
>NC_029791.2:8392682-8394608 GCF_000816755.2 Arachis ipaensis | reverse complement strand
CACTGGCTCGCATCTCCTCTCTCCCTTGTGAGCTCTCTCTCCCTCTAGTTCTGATTCCCGACGGCGACAGCGACTCCAAGCGTCGCCGCGCCGTCCTCCCTTTCCCCATCTTCCTTTCTTTCTCTTCTTCTTCTTCTTCCCTTCCCTGTGATTCTGTTTTTCTCTTTCGTCTGTTCTCTTTCTCCTTTTTTTTCTTTTATAAGTTTTTTGTTAGGAGATTTGGTAATAAATTTTAAAAAATCAAGTTAAACTTTAGGAACGATTTTGTATACAAAAAAAGTTAAAGACAAAAAAAAAATTTTAACCTATATTTTAGAGACCAAAATCGTACTTAACCCTAAAAATAACAACAAATATTATAATTCTCGTATTAGATTACCAAAGGTTGTGTACCATTTATAACGATAATCATAAAGCGGGAGAGAATAATGAATTATGATTTTTTTTTTGTCTTACACTATCCACATTAACTACACTCACACACACTAGATAGAATTTTATATTCCATTCTTGGAATTTGAATCCTAATATAACTTGATGAAAGACCTACAAATCTTTCATATGTGCCAAGACCTAAATTGTTAAAAAACTAAATTCTAAATTTGTAATACATTTTTTGTGGGCTAGTGATCTGTACTATTTGGGCCAAACAAAAAGTTTGACATATTGATCTGTTCTATTGATATAGTGTTCGGACATTTGGGCCTAGACCCAATCCAAGGACACTATGTCCCCCTTGGGCCACTCAATACATGAGAGTAATTACATCTTCTAAATAACTAAATTGAGTTAGTCGCCGAAGAGCCTTAGCTCAGGTGGTGTTTTACCCCCTCCCCACCATTAAGGTCTAGAGTTTAAACTCTAGAGATTGCATGTATGTGAAAAGTTTAAATTCTATCTTATTTATACAATAATCTATTGACCAATAAAAAAATGATAAACTCTTTTTACTTGAACTTTTAAATTCCTTTATAGATACTCCTTTCACGCATCCCAAACTCTAGAGGATGCATGTATGTGAAAAGTTTAAATTCTGTCTTATGTATACAATAATCTATTGACCAATAAAAAAATGATAAACTCTTTTTACTTGAACTTTTAAGTTCCTTTATAGATACTCCTTTCACGCATCCGAGTTCCTCAAGTTCCATTTAAACACTCCTTGAACATAAAAGAAAAATGCAACTCAATATTATGTCATTTTCAACATTTTATGATTATTTATTACTTAATAAAAATAAATATGATCAGTATATTTCATTATTCAATTATAAAAGGCACCTATATACATTTATATACATTTAAGTTTTCACCATTATGTGATATATATTCGTATTAAGAATTCCATATTAACCAAGATATATTTTGGATTTGAAGGGAGCAAAATGCCTTATTTGAACAAAAGCATGTTGTTATCTATCTAATCGCCATTTTATCACATTAATTATTTGTATTAACAAAATTTTAAAATTTTTACTGTGCCCTGCTTAGTGCTTAAGTCAGTGAGATTATCCGACACCTTGTCAACTTAAGAAAGATAAGGCATATAAAAAAGTAGTGAATTGAAGGAGCTATTTCTTCTAGAAATTAAATAAGAGCAAGAACACTAGAACAATTAGGTCCTTTTAATTTGACTTCGTTGTCATAGAAACTTTCTCCCTTCTTGTTAGCATGCACCGTGATTGTGATTATTGAACTTACTTTGGCGGTTTCAATAAATAGTAATGTGAATTGATGAGATGCTTCTTTGAAACTTTGGCCAGCAGATGATGATTAGGTAACAGAAAAGAAAATGACATTTATGATCCTTGATCTTCTGTAGTAACAATTTAGTATGTTAGATAATCAATATATAATATTAATGTCAAGCATTTCCTTTAATTAATCACTCAATTAGAAGGCTACAATAATTTGGTTAGCTAGGCT